>NW_021425540.1:0-201 GCF_001605985.2 Dendrobium catenatum
TCGTCTTAGATAATTTGATCACATAAAATGTCAACATTCCGATGACCTAAAAAGATTTGATTAGAAAGTATTAGAAGTAACTATTTTTATTATATTTAAAATAGAATTTGACTCTTAATAGAACATAACAGAAAAAACATATTCATGTAGCCGACTTCACCTAGTGGTAAAAAAATTTCATGTTGTTGTTTTTTTTTTTTT
>NW_021425541.1:0-329 GCF_001605985.2 Dendrobium catenatum
ATATCCTCCAACTATCTCTTAAAGCTCTCCACTCTTCATCGGACTTCTATCCATTGTTAAACATATTTTTGACTTCAAATTGACATTGAACTTTTGTTTGTTTCCCTACTTCTTCTCATCGCCCGACCTTCATCGACTTTTAGCCGACATCAAATTTTCACTCGTCGCTAGTATTATGCCCTTCGTCATACTTCTATCCAATGTCGAATCTTCACCTGTCACCAGACTTCTACCCATCATGGAATTTCATCATACTTCTACTAGATTCCAAGTTTTTATCCATCATCAGACTTCTGCCCGTCACTAGACTTACTTCAGATTTGTACCCA
>NW_021425542.1:0-369 GCF_001605985.2 Dendrobium catenatum
ATACCTATAACTGAAATCAAAGCACGATATTGGAAACAATATGTATGCCAGTCAATCAAATCCATAACAGTCTATTGCACATGATCAATGAATCTATGCAGCGGAAATGAAAATCAATAGTCAATGCAGCGGTAGAAGAATCAATAAATAGTAGGAAGAAATCCAAATCTCAGAAGAATCCGTAAACAGTAGAAAATCAGTCGATCAGTCAAATCGATCGTATCAATCAAAATAATAATATCTGGTCAATTAAATCAATCGAAATCAATACAATAAAACCTAGTCTATACTAGCAATGAATCAAATGCAGCAATTCAATACAGTGTAGAAGCAATAGTATCAATCAATATCAATGAACCCATAGTATCC
>NW_021425543.1:0-211 GCF_001605985.2 Dendrobium catenatum
AAATTTATAGGAAGCTAAGGTTGCAAACAAAGATGACGTCTCCCTTTCGAAATGACATAAACATACACAAATAGAACAAAACAAATTTAATTATATCTCACAGTAGCTCAAACAAACACAAGCACTCCTTACAACTTCAAATAAAAGGACATAAAAAGCACCATATGACTAATTGATGCTTTGAGAAGAAAGATACAATGGGAGGGTTACT
>NW_021425544.1:0-1228 GCF_001605985.2 Dendrobium catenatum
TATGAATCATTTTTATTTTCCTAATGATTTGATTTTATTTGTAATATTTATTTTAATCACTTTCAAGGGTTAATTATCAAAGGATTATCATATGACTGCTTACATTTATGTTCTTTTTTTTCTTATCTTTTTGATGTTGTAAAAAAAAAGGGGGAGAAAATATTGTTTGTATCGTATCTGTGTGCTTGTTTTGTATCGTAGTAAATGTTATCGTATTATTTTTGAATCTTTGTATTGTATCTGTTTGTGTTTGAAAATAATAATAATAAAAAAAAGAGATAAAAGATAAAATTGTTGAGCAATGCCTCCTCACTTTCATATGTTCATCAATTCATAGGGAGTTTAGGAGATCCTTAGAATTTGAAATTTATATAAACAATAATTATTTTACCACCATAAAAAAGGGGGAGATTGTTAAGAGAGTTGCTATTTGCATGTTTTACATTCTTGCAACTTGTAAAGTTTTGATGATTCCAAATATTATTATTTTAAAGTTTTGTTTTCTCCTAACACTTGTTAGAAGAATTGTTTTTGATCTTGTGTGGACTAATATTTCAGGATAATCAAATTCCAAACTAATGAAGACTTCAAATCAAGATTCAGCATTAGATAATTTGTAAATTGAAGCTTGTACTTTTCATTGTATTGAGTTTGAGAGGGAATAATTGTAATTAAGCAACTTAGCTCACAAATACTTGGGGAGATCTTTAAAATTAATATTGATCCTACAGGACGATCAAGTGCGTTATCCCCTTGAAAGAGTAATGGAACGAACAGGAAGTGAGAAAAATTTTCTAAGTCCTGATCGTCCAGACGAATTTTTCTATTCGTCCCAGGACAAAATGCTCTCTGGAAAATTTTCATTTGGATGAAATCCTGTTCGTGCAAGGACGAAATGCTCTCTATAAAAATTTTATCCAGACGAACTCTAATTCGTCCCAGGACGAAATGCTCTCTGAAAATTTTTTGTTCAGACAAGCTCCTATTTGGCCTAGGACGAAATGCTCTCTATAAAAAATTCATCCAGACGAACTCTTATTCATCCCAGGACGAAAATGCTCTATCCTTTCCAATTTTGATAACTTCCTGCAGTTTGTCGAAACCGACCCATGGTATAACTGTTCATACCGGACAAACTTAGTTCGTACGGGATGATAATCGAGTACGAAGTCAGTTCATACCAATATACATTGGGTTCGTATGCAACTAATTTAAGTAAGTTCATCGA
>NW_021425545.1:0-218 GCF_001605985.2 Dendrobium catenatum
AATAGTTCAACCTAATTAAAAGATGATATAACAAGAACGTTATCCAAGTTATTTGTTGAATCTTAACTATTATAAAAATTAGGTTTTATATGCCTTATATCTCACAGTAATAGTAAACTTTTGGATATTTTTCTTAGTTATTTTAAAATTTTGAGCTTATAGAATTCATCAAAATATAAATTGAATATTATAATATTAGAAACTTTCATAAACATATG
>NW_021425546.1:0-359 GCF_001605985.2 Dendrobium catenatum
AACAGTCTAGATTGAACATTCTATTACATGATTATGATTTTTTTTTTGCATGATACTGAATGAATCAATCACTAAAATATATACTCTCTTTACACAGATAGTCACTTCATTATATTCTTTAGGTACGAAAATAATGAATACTGAAAAAAATTTCTTTATTATTTGCCTACTTCTTATGATGTAAAGATAACTGCTATAATAGAATCAAACAACTTAAATGTTTATACTATTTACAATTTTCTTGGATCACAAATTGCTTATGAGTAAGAAGTGACTCAAAGATAGATTGATGTAGGTGATAAGCAGAAGGAGAAAAACATTGCATTGAAAGTGGATGACTTGGATAGTGATCAATCTCA
>NW_021425547.1:0-596 GCF_001605985.2 Dendrobium catenatum
TCCAATACAGTACACAGTTTTTGGTTTTGTGCTATAATTTATAAGATACTTTCAGTTCAGATGCCATCTTATATGGTACACTTCTGATGATAATTGGCTACCTTTTTGCATTGGAATCTATTTAGTGAAATTTTGTTTATAAGCTTGTTTTATTTATTTTTTAGTAATACCTATCCGTTCTTTAATTTCTCTTATTTTTTTCATTAAAATTTCCTTCCTATGGGAGGAACTTTACGTGCTTGAAATTCCTTTTCATAATCCGATTATTAAAAAACCCTTTCAGCAAACTGATTTTCTTTTTCAAAAAGGATTTTTTATTGAAAATTTTTTATATTGTTGTCAACAAACTCAAACATATAATAAGACATGTTAGGATACTTCCACGCAACAACAGCAGCTAGATACTATTATGGGCATCTAAAGTTACAATTGTAGAAGCAAGTTTTATTGATATTGAAAGAAGATAAAATAATACAAAGCTATGAGGTAAAAAACAACCATTGTATCTATCACACATTGCAATAGCTGTATACAACTGCTATAAATACATCACAAACAGTAAACATAAATATATCTAATGGTTGTAAATAAAACAG
>NW_021425548.1:0-1265 GCF_001605985.2 Dendrobium catenatum
CATTTATGAGACACCAAGATTTTTACGTGGAAAACCCTGAAAAAAGGGGAAAAAATCACGGGGCCTAGCCCAGTTTGAACGAATCCACTAGTATTTGTAGTCAATTACAAATGAGGCCCTTCCTTGGGAGAAGGGCTTAGCTTGATGTACATCTTATAGAGTACATTACATGATGTAAATACAAAGAG
Source organism: Dendrobium catenatum (assembly GCF_001605985.2). Classification (NCBI taxonomy): domain Eukaryota; kingdom Viridiplantae; phylum Streptophyta; class Magnoliopsida; order Asparagales; family Orchidaceae; genus Dendrobium; species Dendrobium catenatum. The sequence goes on from NW_021425548.1 coordinate 189, forward strand.
CTATTATTGACATATTCGCTTTGTTGGAAGGACTGTAGTCGGCGGGCGATGGAAGTCAGGAGCACCGTAGTCAGCTGGCGACGGAGGTCGGAAGGACTGTAGTCAGCGGGCGACGTAAGTCAGGAGGACAGTAGTCGGCGGGCGACGAAGGTCAGAAAGACTGTAGTCGGCGCGCGACATAAGTCAGGAGGGCCGCAGTCGACGGGCGACGGATGCCATAAAGTCTGTAGTCGGCGGGCGACGTAAGTCAAGAGGACCGTAGTCGGCTGACAACGGAGGTTAGAAGGACTATAGTCTGACAACAAAGATCAGAAGGGCAGCGTCATGTAGAAGTCCAACAATGGAAAGAAATCCATCTTCACGTAGGCGTCCAACGAAGTCCGATAACCGGTAGAAGTCCAGGGTCGGGTAGAAAACTTGGCGAAGAGTGAAAGTTCGACGTCAGGTAGAAGTCCGACGTCTGTTGGTGGCAAAGGAGAACTCCGGCTTCACTTGGGCGGAGTTTCAGCGTCAGAAGGGAACTCTGTTGCAAATTGGGAAGCATCACGTGGAAGTTGGAAAGAATTCCTGCGTTCTCCCGAATACCACGCAGAATCCCGACGTGTTCGGGCGGCAGGAAGAGCTCCGGCGGTGGTCGAGGAGGAGGGGATTCTCCTTTTCCCCTTTCTCTTCTTCTTCCCTTCTTCTTCTCTCTCTTCACTTCCCTCCCTCTGGTGTAGAATGAGGGCTCTATTTATAGTTTTTCTTGAGTGGCATAGCCCATAAATAGGTGTGAGATCAGGGGCGAATTGGGAGTGTTTTGAATGGACGGCCAATATCGAATCCTTTGATGATGCACAGTTCGTTGGGCATTTGGAGGCCTTAATGATGTTGGAATTTGGCAATCTTGGGCTCGTTGGATTTGTCTCGTCAAGCCGTTCGATTAGAGTATAAGCTTGTCAAAATCGGAGACCGTTTGGTAACTCAAATTGCGGTTTGAACCTTCCAATCGCGCTTTGAGCCCCTGATTTGGACTCATTTGGGCTCGGATTGGGTCAAATTTGGTGTCGTTGGATTTGTATTTCCGAGACGCTCAGT
>NW_021425549.1:0-530 GCF_001605985.2 Dendrobium catenatum
AAGAAGTATCATAATTTTGTTTGTTATACAAAAAAAATTAATATCACTTTGGCCTATCCGAGAAGCTAAGAGTCAAAGTCTTTGAAACTATCATCTACAAATCATGTTGCATGTAAATTTGAATGCTTTAAATGAATATAAAATTATTGTTTAATAGTTTGGAAATATATTAGACTACCATTTTCTCTACAAAGCAGAAAATGGATTTTTTTTATTATTATTAAAAAAGTTCAAACTATTAACAAAATCCTCACCATAGCATTTAAGTGAATGGACCAACTTAGATGCTTGAGATACTTGAGCAGAAACAACAATATTATTGACCTCAATAGTGTCAAACAACAAATATCCAACTTAAAGAAAATTCAAACATATGGGCATCCTAGTCTAAAGGACTAGGTTGTAAGACCCACAACTTGTGCCGCTTAGCTTATAGTGCTAGGTCGTAAGACCCATCAATAGGCAACTTCTAAAGAAGCCATAAGACCTATCTAACTGAAATTCTCCGGGCAACTCCTAATTGGAGCCGT
>NW_021425550.1:0-286 GCF_001605985.2 Dendrobium catenatum
TCTCATACGCCCACTTTACTTCCTATTTTTAAAACGGCTTTTCAAAATTATTTATATTAATTAAGCAGTCTGAAATTATTAATGCTTTAATTCTAAAAATGCAGTACCAACCCATCTCATACGCCCACTTTACTTCCTATTTTTAAAACGGTTTTCAAATAATTAATTAAGCAGTTTACAACATTATTAAAATTGCTTTAATTCGAAAAATGCTATCAATCCAAAAACCGCTTTCAACTAATCAATTATTTTCCAAAATTATTATAAATTCAACATTTCATTTCAT
>NW_021425551.1:0-347 GCF_001605985.2 Dendrobium catenatum
TGTTGAGTGAAAACTTAATATTTTGAGTTCCAAAATTAAAAAAAAAAATCAATTGATTTCAAGATTCCAATTCCATTTCAAAATCAATTGATTTAAATCACTTTTCCTTAATTCAAGGAAATTAAATATACTCAAAAGGCCAGAAAGATTGCTGAATCAGAAGCCTTAAGAGTAAGTCAAATTTGAGGCTAATGGAGGGTTCATTGCTCCTCTCACATGCCCCCCTCTTTGGTGGAAGCCACTCCCACCCTCTTCCTCATACTCAAGGAAGGGAGGTTGTGAGAATGATAGCGTGATATCCACTTTGCCCTTTTGACTATTGCACATAAAAGATCTACCAAATCTAA
>NW_021425552.1:0-226 GCF_001605985.2 Dendrobium catenatum
TTTCCACTGCTGAAGCTGAATACATTGCTCTTGGAAATTGTGTGGCTCAAGTCCTTTGGTTGAAATAATAGGTATTGGATTTAGGATTACATGTTGTTGAGTCTTGAAATTAGGTTGTTAAACCTAAGTGAATGTCCCAAGGCTACCAAGAGGGGGGGGGTGAATTGGTACTTTTAAAAAATTTAAATACCCTTTTGAAAATTAAGTTGAATCGAAATAAAAATTT
>NW_021425553.1:0-429 GCF_001605985.2 Dendrobium catenatum
TATTTCAGTAGTCACACTAAATAAGTAAGAAGTCCTTATCATCACGATGTTTTTCAGTATTAGTATAAGTGTTAGTAAACTGTTGGCTCAATAAATAGAGTTGTCACCCTTTGTCCGTCGGCACAGTAATAATCTCCTTATAATTCTCAATTAGTGTATCACGTGAATTAGTCGAGGATAATACCAAACCACAGTATTTAAAGGAAAGCCTATTGGCCCATCATCCTGTAAAAGTCAATCAGTCTTCAACCAACGAGTCAACTAGTCTTTACTTATTTATTTCACACAAATATATTATTATCACAATACTATAATAGTAATAGCGAGCAACTATTACTTAAGCACATAGCCACATCCATTTTTAATATATTGTAGTAAATAATACATAATTGAACTTAATTAAGAAGATGCTAAAATGACATAATGGTA
>NW_021425554.1:0-213 GCF_001605985.2 Dendrobium catenatum
ATTGCTTTTGAATGGTACACCGAGCTCCCTAATGATTCGGTTAAGGCATTTGCAGAACTAGAAAATATGTTCGTGAAAAGGTTCGCCAGTGCTACCGAAAAGACTACTATTGCTGATCTTGCCTTAGAGAAACGAAAAAAGGGTGAGTCGGTGACAAAATACATCACCCGCTGGCGCAACATAAGTATGAAATGCGAACAACAGTTGGAAGAG
>NW_021425555.1:0-553 GCF_001605985.2 Dendrobium catenatum
CAATGCAACATAAAAAATAGTATAATTTAATCTACAGCGCTTAAAAAATCTCCTAAAGTTTTAACGTGAAGTGTATGCCTTAAACCAAAAGCTCAGATAGGGCTCTCCTAATTTATTAGAACAATCATGTTAGAGAGGGTAGGACCCAAGTCATAGCTCAAATAAGATTTTCCAAAATCACTGGACTAACTATGATTAATGAGGGTACAACCCAAAATATGGCTTCAAAAGAACACCATTAAGTCATTGTTAGTTCTGGTAACCGGAGCTTACTACCTAGAACAAATCTATGATATGACTTCGAGAAGACCTCATAATTCAATCTAGGAGGAAATCATTGCATGCTTTTAGGATAGACCATCAATGCAAAGAATCTAAACCATACCACAACCCCACAAGAAGATTATCACCAATGAATTGGCCAATGGTGATCACCAGGCTCCTCCCAATCTATAATACATAATAGCATAAACCAACAACAACAACATCAAGCCTTTGTCCCACTCCGTGGGGTCGGCTACATGAATCCTTTTTCTCCATTGTGTCCAGTTAA
>NW_021425556.1:0-1502 GCF_001605985.2 Dendrobium catenatum
GTTCATCATACTGTACGATCCATATCGTATTGTACGATATATCACAACCAATAGGCAGATTTCAGCTCTGTTGATCGTATTGTACGATAAACATCGTACTGTACGATAATCTTCCGGCATAATTGCCTACCGTATTATATGATTTCTCTCTTCGTACAGTACGATCCACGTCAGCACGGATTGGGACGAATTAAAGCCGGTTGGTACGACATTATTGAGTATCGTACTGTACAATCCATTCGCTTCGTACTGTACGATCAACATCATCACAAAAGGACAATTTGAGTAATAGCTGTTCGGTACGATACTTATTATGTATCGTACTGTACGATCCACCCATTCGTATATTGGGATTTGGATTTACATGTAGTACCATCTCAAATCTTTGTGATAATTACTAGTGCCATATGCATTTCTAAGAATCCTATCCAACATTCAAGGATAAAACACATTGACATTAGGCATCACTTCATTAGAGATCATGTGACTAAGGGAGACATTGAGTTATATCATGTGACAACTAAAAATCAACTGGCGGACATCTTTACTAAACCACTGGCCTTCGATACTTTCAGCTCTTTAAGGACCAGGTTGGGTGTGATTGACATTAATGCATGAAACTTTTTATTTTCTTTTGTTTTTCTTTTGCTTTTTATTTTTCTTTTGTTCTTATTTCCTTTTTGTTGCTTTAGCTTTTTTTTGTGTTTTATTTCTTCCTTTTGTCTCTCTTTTCTTAGTTTTGAAAATCATCGCTAATATGATACTATATTCCTTGTCCTTGCCTTTGAAAATTTGTAGTCAATATGTTTTTATCTACTCAATCTCTTAGATGGTAGGAATATTTTGTGATTGTGTCTCTTTCTCTAACCTATTTTAGTGGCATAGTTTTCTTTTCTAATCAAAAATCTATCTCAAGTTAAAGATTGGTTATGGAATTGAAATCTTTTCTTAAGCTTGCTTAAGCAAATCTATCTTATACTTATAATGTTTAAAGTCTTTTTGTCACATCAAGATTTCTCGTTACTCTTGTCCTTGATTATTAATTCTGCTTGTGGTAACTCTTCCTTATGTTAGAGAGAGTGCTCCTATTCTCTAATATCTGAGAAGATATATTCAAAACTTTATTTTTTAAAAGGTTATAAAAGAGAATATAGCTTGCAAAAATAATAAAATTTGGCCAATGATGCCAACAAAAGATGCGCTGAGACGCCAAAAATTGAAAAAAAAAATTATAAAAAGATGCGCAAAGCGCCATGAAATTGACAAGAGGCATAAAATGAGCCCACTCAAAAGCAAGCTATTCTCCCTTTTTAAATCTTTTAAAACTTAGAAGTGTTGGTTTTCAAAGGCTTGACTTCGATTATTTTGCGATTGTGACAAATTTACTTTACTTCATTATTTTATAAAGATTTTTTTAATCCAAGAAATGGGTGGATTCCTTTTCTCATATTCAATTAATTTTTTAAGTTAGGTCATTGATTTCAAAAGACGATTCTACCCTA
>NW_021425557.1:0-215 GCF_001605985.2 Dendrobium catenatum
TCACAATATTTTCCCCTTCTAGATCTTTAAGTGTTTCATTACGCTTACGTAATTGAGGATGTAATTAAGGAATTCAGAATTATAATGACCATGCATTTTACAGTAACCACAAAATATAGGAAAGTTTTAAATTCGGCTTTTTTTGTTGAATTTAGTTGAAACTTATTTCATTGTATTTTAAATAATATTTAGTGTTTATTGGAGGTGGTCCTATA
>NW_021425558.1:0-248 GCF_001605985.2 Dendrobium catenatum
AGATATTCAAACTCCGAGAGAAAGAAGAAAAGAAGAACGATAGAAAAACGTGAAAACTTATTCATGCAGCTCATATTTATCAGGGCCTCTTTAACCTGATTAACTCCCACTTCTTAACCTTCTTCAGCTAACTACTAATTACAAGCTTATGTTGTGGACTCACAACAATAAGTCAATAACATTACATATTGGATAATTAGCCTCTAGTAAACATCCAAATGAAACAGATTCTCTACCAGCGTCATGGA
>NW_021425559.1:0-528 GCF_001605985.2 Dendrobium catenatum
TACGGGTTCGGAAGGAGCGCTTGCCAATGGGAACTTATACTAAACTCAGCCCCCGAAAAATCGGATCGTTCCCAGCGTCTTATAAGCCTGCTGCCAGGATTTTCTCACGCCAAGGTTGTATCGCTGCTCCTCAAACTGTGAATTTCTCTTCCACTCAATAAGCTACGATCCTTATTTTATGATCACGCTAGGAGACTCATTTATAGATAGCTCTTTCTATTCTCTCTTCGAGCTCTGACAAAAAAAAAACCTTTTGCTAATCTTTAGCTCGTGACAAAAATGTCCATTTCCTCTCTTACTTGGCCTACAGGAGGTTTCTTTAGCCGACAAAACTTGGTACTTTGAGATTTGAAACAGAAAGCAGGATCTTATACAGTATTCCATGAAATCTAATTTCATCACGTGTCTTGTTTCTTTTATTTTGTCCTCTTATGGGAGGAATATATGGGTGAAGAATTCAGATCCTTTTAGTTTTCTGTTATTATTTTTATATTGAGCATTTGCATGCATTTATTTCTAACAATCTTC
>NW_021425560.1:0-237 GCF_001605985.2 Dendrobium catenatum
TGATTTCTGATATGATTTTGATTTCCGTATCTGTTCTATAAGCAAATATGGTTCTGATTTCCGTATCTGTTCTGTAAGCAAATCTGATTCTGATTTCCGTACGATATAAATCTGATTCCTATCTGTATACTATGATTCTGATACGATTCTGTTCTGTTCCGATATGATCTGAATTTCTGATTTCTATACGATTCTGACTATGTTGATTTATTCTGTTCTGATTTGTATTCTGAGGTG
>NW_021425561.1:0-209 GCF_001605985.2 Dendrobium catenatum
ACCCCACCTCTTCACTTCCCAAGCTGACTTCTCTACTTCCATATCATCATATAGCTGAAACTTTCTTTTCCCCTCACTATTCTACATTTCCAAGGAAACCTAGCTTCTTCTAAAGCAACAAGGACATCGATTCAACAAAGTGCAAGGGTTTCAAAGGCAAGCTAAGGAGGAGCTTGCCGACATTTCATCAAGGACTTCATTCCTTCCAT
>NW_021425562.1:0-206 GCF_001605985.2 Dendrobium catenatum
TGAAAATGAAAGATTTGAAAATTTTTGTAAGGAAAAAGGGATTGATCACAATTTTTCAGCACCTAGAACCCCTCAACAAAATGGAGTAGTTGAAAGGAAAAATAGAACTCTAATAGAAGCCGCCCGAGCAATGTTGGCAGAATACTCACTTCCTAAATATTTTTGGCCTAAGGCGGTTAGCACTGCATGCTATGTTCTGAATAGGG
>NW_021425563.1:0-341 GCF_001605985.2 Dendrobium catenatum
TATAACTATCCCTTCGTATACTTTCTTTTACAATCAGTTTGCACTCCACTTGGATGCTATGAACATAATCTAAAATAAATTTTTTGTCTGCTTAGGTAATGAATTGTGATAGTCCGTATTTTGATTTTGTCAAATAATTTTTTCTTAGGAGTCATGATAGGTTAAATTTATAAATTGTAATAGCAATAACATAGATATTACGGAGATTAATTATAATATTTTTTTTTAATTTTTAGACATTGATGTAAATCCTTAAGAAATTAACCCTTACTGGTAGTAACTCTTATGAAAAATTCTATTTAAATTATATATATATATAAATATAATTTAAGTCATCCCGG
>NW_021425564.1:0-318 GCF_001605985.2 Dendrobium catenatum
TTAATTTAATTGAGGTTATTTTACCAATTCTTATCTCTTATTATTTTCACATTTTGTTCAAGGCTAATAAGTTCTGTTGCTTTTAGTTGCATGAGGACACTTGTGTGGGTAAAACACTAAGGGGTTGTCTAGCAACAAGATTTAAGTAGGATTTGAGCAAGATTTAACGTAAATTCTATCAAATTGGATTTCAACTTGGCATATATCTCACAACGGAATAAATCCGTTGTTATTAATTTTTTTAAATTCATTGTAACCATCTTTTTGCGGTAAATCCCATATTTATTAAACCAGGCAGTTCGGGGAATATACAGGATT
>NW_021425565.1:0-249 GCF_001605985.2 Dendrobium catenatum
CCTGACAGAACTGAGGGAAATCATCAAAAACAACATCTTGAACGTAGCCTAGCGATTCTGAATGTAACCAAATTTGCTTGGGGTAGGATTTAGTAATATCAAGCTCTGCTAAAATACGAGCAATGGATGGACGGGATTCCACAGCGGTAGCACCATCAATTTTTAGTGCCTTACCAAACAAACCGCCCAAACCAGAAAGGATCCTAGGGGAGAAGAAATGCGGTCGAAGGCGAGGAAAAGAGATCCAGA
>NW_021425566.1:0-738 GCF_001605985.2 Dendrobium catenatum
GGCACAATAGGTGGCCTACTCTACAGGCCTAAATGACTCTAATGGTCTCTAGGGCTCACAAAATGGGGGCAAGCTTTAACCTATAGGGCCAAAGCTTCATTAGTGCACTACCCTATGGCTGGCTACCTAAACATGCTAGAATACCTATTAACAATATGTGTGTGGAGTGTAGCAGTTTCGATACATAATTAAAAGACCTTGCTTTACAAGTTGCAGAGATTATACCTGACTGTGGCGCTGCCACTTAAAAGCTCAAAGCAAGCAAGTTATTCTCGATCACGCAAAGCATGTGGCCCAGCCACTTAAAAGCTTCAGGCTAGCAAATCACCCAATGTACCTCGCAAGACAAATGAAAGAAAAATACACAAATGAGCGTAGATGCCATTCAGAAAAGAAATACAAATAAATAGAAATGTAACTAGCAGGAAGTTTAATATTAATATTTATAAAACATGTACAAGTAGTAAACACTGAATAACAAAAGAAAATATCGGCCTAACCTAGAGCTAGAAGTCGTGCCCTAACAAAATAAGTCTAGGTGTGTGTAACGATGTGTAGTCTTGGATAGGTCCTATATAGGATGGTTTAATTATAATTGCTTCCATTTGATTTATTAAAAGGGCAAAGAGGAATTTTAATTCAAGTTTAAATATTAATATTTTAGGATTGATTTTAGAAATTTTTATTTTAGTATTTGATTGATTACCACCTTTGTTTCACACCGAGGCCGTGAGGTTT
>NW_021425567.1:0-243 GCF_001605985.2 Dendrobium catenatum
GTGGGTTTTAACAAAAAAAAAAAATAATAATAATTGTTGGCATGCCCTTCAAATCTTCTGTGATTCCTTTCATGCCATATATGATATACCGAACATCAAGAGAGAAGAAATTAAAATGTACATGAAAATGTTTAATTAGCATGATCATTCTTGTAATAACCCATAAATGTGAAATAAATTTATTTGAAAATAAAAAAAATTTGAAGTAGAGCTCTTTGACATTGATCTGGTGAGCGCTTCAAC
>NW_021425568.1:0-319 GCF_001605985.2 Dendrobium catenatum
CCTGGACGAAAACAGTTCGTCCTGGACAAAAATCATCGTTCGTCTGGACAAAAATATTTCGTACAAACGATCAAATTCGTCCGAAATGTAATGGCTTTTCATAATCAACATAATTTACGATGCGTCCCTTCGTACAGGCTTTTTGACTTGACCGATCGTACAGACGAAAAGTTTTCGTACAGACAATCAAAAAGTTAATTCGTTTTAATGTCTGTTGAAAACCGACCCCTACAATGAAACGACGTCTGTTCGTCTGGACGAACCAAAAGTTCGTATGGACAAACTTCACAATTAAAACTGTTTTATCCACTCAACCGCT
>NW_021425569.1:0-297 GCF_001605985.2 Dendrobium catenatum
CATCTTCGGAGTTTTAGGGAAGCTCCAAGTGTTATGCGAAAAAAAGATGATTTATAGTTTTGGAATTACAAATCAATAGACAAATCATCGAGTTTTTATAGTCAATGATGTAAGGCCTTCTTCCTATGCTAGGTTAGGCAAATGAGATATGTTAGATTTAGAATTCTAAACCTAAAAGGGAATTCTTTCATTGACTTTTGTGTCTCAAAATGAAAGAAAGAGATAGTTTAGATTTTTGATTCTAAGCTACAACATTTTCGTATAACGATAGTTTGGAATTTTGAGAGTTCCAAATCA
>NW_021425570.1:0-1648 GCF_001605985.2 Dendrobium catenatum
CGTTGCCACCCTGAAAGGGCACTTGGAAGCTTAACTAATCCTCGGCTGACCTAGAAGAGACACCCACCCCAGAAATGTCCTGGCCCGCACTTGATTGGGCCCCACTTAAGAGGCGCTACTGCTCAAGATGAATCGAACATGGGTTGGAGGGTTCCTAACTGTACTCGCCTACCAACCAAGCTAAGCATCGGTGGATATTGCTCTACTTCTACTCAATTGAATTGGTTTAAGATTTATGACATGCGCCAAAAAAAATGTCCCCCAAAGAGAAGACAAAGCCATCCCTACACTATAGTTCATATTTTGTAATTAATCTTTCTTATATTTCTGTAAATTTCACTAGCACCGACTTGCTAACCCTGTGAAGAATAGTGTTGCCTTTGTCCTATTTTTTTGGTTGTCATCGTTAGTAAGAATAATGGTTCATTAAGTGATAACCCTCAAACTATAATGCATCATAATGTTATTTTCAATGGTAAATAATAAAGAATTATAAGCAATCAGAGGATATTAACTGCTTCATGAAGCAGAAGCAGTTGCATGATTGCATCCAGTTCAATCACTGGCTCATTTTACATTTAAAACATTTACAAACATTAAAATATCAAGAAAAGCCTGATTATAATTATGATATTGCTGCAAAAAACTTTGTTTTTCAGATCTCTAAACGTACTATGCAATTTAAGCCTTCTTATAAGAAGAAGGTCATTTTTGTTTGAGCTCAGTTGGAGCTAGCCCATCATTGCCATTTGCCAAGGTTAGATTATGCAGTACTTTAATCAGATTGAGGCGTCGTTTGGGATAGCATTTGACCAATGTTTTTTTGTCGCATTCAAAAAAAGTGTCCTAAAAAGTTATTATAGAAAGCTATAAAAAAGTCGTTCCAAACGAAGCTAGAGGTTTCATTTGGGACAACTTTTTTACTGCTTTTGGAAGCAACTTTCTAGTATAATTTTTTTTTTACTAAAAAATTGTTTTAAAAAGCAACAAAAAAATCGCCTCAAACAAAACCCGAGTCATAATCCAGACTTATCAACTGCCATTGTACCTTCAGCCTGAATTGTTTGTTTCAATGTTTTTTTTTTCAATGTTATTCACTAAGAAAGTTATCTTGTTAGGAATATAATTCTGAGGGTTTTCATAATTCAACATTGGAATTTTGAAAAGGTTAATGAATTCTCTTATTTTATACACCATATTATGACTTTTTTTCCTGTAAATATGTAAGTTTAATTGAAGCTTAACCTAAAAAATTCTTTGCATTTTTTCCCTTCAAGGGAAATCAATTCATACCTAATAAGCCTTTCACTTCAAGTCTTTTGACGCCATCATAATAAAATATCAATATCATACCTTAGTTATTGTAGAATAAGAACAACTTGCAGAATTAAAAAAAAAAAAAGCCTTACTTTCTAAGCTAGCTTTAACCCATAATATATGAAACCAAATCTCTTTCCAACTTAGCCAAAGTCTCCAATGCCGGTAGGTATAATTTTTTGTTTTGGCTGCAGAATAGAAACACCAAAGTTGGCATAATATTCTCAAACTTTAATTTGTGACTGAGACAGGCCATCACCTCTTCTTTTATCTTGTGGAATGCCACAGTACTTTCATCTACCTGACTTAACCATCAAGCAAATTAATCAAT
>NW_021425571.1:0-785 GCF_001605985.2 Dendrobium catenatum
CCCTCCTGAAAGATAGGAGGCAATTTTATATTCTCCTACAATGCAGGAAATAAATTCAATCCCCTACTGAAAAGTCGGGAGATAATTTTATCCCCTCTACCAAATAAAAATAAGAGGATTATGAAAATATTTACGCTTATAAACCTAAGGGTTGAGCTAAAACCCATTGATTCACTAAGCCTAAGGGCCGAACCTTTGAAATCTTTTATGCTCATAAACCTAAGGGTCGAGCTAAATCCACAAAGTTCAATAAGCCTAAGGGCCGAACCTTTGAAATCTCTTATGCTCATAAACCTAAGGGTTGAGCTAAGTTCACAAAGTTCAATAAGCCTAAGGGCCGAATTTTGAAATCTTTTATGCTCATAAACCTAAGTATTGAGCTAAATCCACAAAGTTCAATAAGCTTAAGGGCCGAACTTTGAAATCTTCTTTACTCATAAACCTAGGGGTCGAGCTAAATTCACAAAGTTAAATAAGCCTAAGGGCCGAACTTTACAAACCTTATACGCTCATAAATCTAAGGGTCGAGCTAAAATCCACAAAGTTCAACAAGCCTAAGGGCTGAACTTTGAAATCTTCTAAGCTCATAAACCTAAGGGTCGAGCTAAAATCCACAAAGTTAAAGAAACTTAAGGGCCGAACTTTAAAATCTTATTTGTTCATAAACCTAAAAGGTCGAGTTATTTTTCATCAATATATCTAAAGGGTCGAAAACACATGACCAAAGGTTACAACGAACTCATTGTGCGAAAGTCACACAACAAATTCGTTGGGAGGCAATTTGT
>NW_021425572.1:0-401 GCF_001605985.2 Dendrobium catenatum
TCGGTATCTATCAATCGATACAATCTATATCAATATTGGTGTCAATATCTATGAATCAATACGTATAATCCATATCAATTTCAGTGCCAGTATCTATGAATCAAAATAATCCATAGTCAATAAAACCAGTCAATGCAGCAGCAGGCAAATCAATAAACCAAGCTCAATCAATCCACGTCAATCTAGAAGAAATCCGTACACATAAGAAAATCAATCAATCCGTCAAATCAGTCAATCCGTCCGTCAAATCAATCCCTCAAATCAATCAATCAAATCAAATCAAATCTATACTATTAAATCGATAAAATCAATCGGAAAAGCGATACGATAAATCAATTGTAGTAAGTCAAATCAATGCAAAATCAATAGTATCAATGAGTCTATACAATATCAATAAATCT
>NW_021425573.1:0-208 GCF_001605985.2 Dendrobium catenatum
CACCATAGCGGCCTCGACTCCGCCCTACTAGGGTTTTTGCCTCCCGGCAGCACTTGCCTCCGTTTGCTGGTGAGGAAGCATTTTGCGGCTCTCCAGTTCGTTCATGCGTGTTCCTCCGGCCTACTTGGGTTTAATTCGGGTGGCCTCCCGGAGGCTTTCGTCACCGTTTGCATGTGATCTGAAGGAAGAATCCTTCCCTCTTCTTCTT
>NW_021425574.1:0-202 GCF_001605985.2 Dendrobium catenatum
TCCTACTCATAATAGTCATTGATGAAGAACTTGAAAGAAGATTCTTCACTCCTTGTCAATTAACGTAATCAATAAAGTCATTAACTATAGAGGTGTCAATTTTGGGTCATGGGTCTGGTTCGGGTCGAACCCGGAACTGACTCGCGTTCAAATGGGTCAACCCTAACTCGACCTGGGTATGTAAACAGGTTTGAAATGTGGA
>NW_021425575.1:0-263 GCF_001605985.2 Dendrobium catenatum
TTTGAGCACAGTAATGTGCAGCCCTATTGAATCTCCTGTATGTATGCACAAAGACCTCCTTTTGAAACAATAACAACCAGTCCCATTTATCCATTCTGCCGATTGCTGTCTCCATCTTTCCTTATACTTGAAATCCTGCATAAACTTGATTACGAAATCCTGCATAAACTTGATTACAGAAGCATTATCACCCTCTACTATAATTCCTTGAAGATCACTCATCCATTCTCTAACAAGCTTTCCAATGAATTGAATAGCCATCA
>NW_021425576.1:0-357 GCF_001605985.2 Dendrobium catenatum
ACGATAGTTCGAGGGGATCTGCATCGTGATCTGCATCTGTAGTATCGTCTGGTAGTTCTGGAGCGTGCATTCATTGTGGTAGACGACATGCATGTCGGTGCTACCTGTTGACGGGATAGTGCTTTCACTGTGAACAGCAAGGGCACAGAGCAGCAGATTTTCCTCAGAAAGGACTGGGTGGAAGGACTGATTCTGGCACGGGTACAGGACAGCAGAGGACTGTTGGCTCGAGAGCTTACAGTGAGAGATCAGGGAACCGGATGGATGATAGAGCTGTCAGAGATCAGAGAGAGACAGTTGCGCCACGACCTCCTACACTTCCTGTAGGGAAATGTCGGTACGACATTTTTCTAAGGT
>NW_021425577.1:0-314 GCF_001605985.2 Dendrobium catenatum
CAGAGGAGAAGGCGAAGAATGGAAGATGATGGGCATGAGCGTGGATGATGAAGGGTTCGAGCGAAGTCCGAGCGGCTTCTGATCCAAAAGGATTTTAGAACTTCACCTTCCGATCCGGCCTAAAGATGAAGGGTTCGCGGGTTCGCGCTAAGTTAGTTTCTTTGATTCGATTTATGCTTACATAAAAAGGAGTTTTAGAAAAGGAGGTTGAAAAAAAACCGTTCAATAAAATGGAGTTTCAATAATGAGATATGTTTGACTAATATTTTTAAAAGTTCTTATTAATACTTGAAAGTAATTTTAAATTGTTTGTT
>NW_021425578.1:0-1572 GCF_001605985.2 Dendrobium catenatum
ATATATTCTCCAAAATAAATATGAATTGACTTATCCAGGTGAACCCAACAATATTCCTATTTTTTATACGGATGCCTCTTTCTGTATTCTTTTCCATTGGTGACATGAGCCAGAATAACCTATTTTTAATGAAGAAGAAGGAGAAGATGCCCCAGCCGCAGCTCCAGCACGTCAACGACGACATTCACCACCCGAGCACCTGCACCAGCACACGATGATTTGGTCTAACACTTCGACCAACTTCAGACTCATCTCGATACTCACATTCAAGAACAACATCAGCAACACGAGACAGATATGAAATAGTTTGGAGAACACTTTACTGCTAATGATCAGCGCTTTGACACTCTCTTTCAGTACTTCCAACTAAACCAACCTCCACTACCTACTGATCTGGATCCTCCACTATAAATTATATTTGTATTGTAGTTGTTTTTTCTTTTTTAGTGTTTGCTCCTCATTTTGGTTCTGTCAAAAAGGGGAGAAGGTTATTATATTTTGTTTCTATGGTTAAATGCATATTTTTTTCCTTTTGTACTGCATTTTCTTTTATTCCATTTCTTCTTGTTCTTATGGTTAAATTAAATTTTAAAAAAAAATGCCTTTAACACTTGCTTACAACAAACATTATTTGACATCATAAAAAAGAATGAGATTGTTGCAACTCATGACCCTGAGTTTGAGATTTTGATGATGACAAATAATGTTGTTTGAATTATCTTAAGATTCATTGAATATTATTTGCTATTGTTCGTGAGTACTAACATTTCAGGAAAGATCAAAAGCAACTCAGGATGACATGAAGACTCAAGAATGAGTAGATTAGGAGTATGAGTCTGTAATATATTTTGTAGTTTATTTTAATTTTAATTTTTTGAGTCTGACTAAAAAATGCATAAAAGTTTGAGCAACCATGCACACACACAGGGGGAGAATGTTTTTAAATGAAAATTTTAGAGTTTTTCTTTCTTTGTAGATCGTACTGTACGATATTATTTCATACCGTACGATCAGAGCTTTGTAGGACGATTCTATAAATAGATTGTATCGTACGAATATAATCGTACTATACGATATGTTCAAATCCAAAACCCTAGCCATCGTTTTAACTTAAGTAAGTTATTTTGTGCTGTTCGTACCGTACGAACATGTTTGTACGATACGATTTATTTTAAATACTTACTTAATTTAACCCATGATTAGTGCAATAAATCCTGGCTTAATTATAATTTGAACATCGTACTGTATGAACCCTTCATACAATACGATGAACAGAGATGAATTATAATCATCCCAAAGATCATCCTGGACGATCTCTTGGGTTTTGTCTCATCGTACTGTATGATGTATATCATACCATATGATGAATAGAGATGATGTTTGATCGTCCCGATTATCATCCTGTACGATCAGAATTGTTTTGGATCGTACCGTATGATTTAATATCGTACTGTACGAATTATTTTGAACTGTTCGTACCACTTCGTACAAGGACGAAGTCTATTTATGAATATCGTACTGTACGATTAGAAACCGTACTGTACGATAGTAATGGCTACTTTTGAAATTTCA
>NW_021425579.1:0-260 GCF_001605985.2 Dendrobium catenatum
CTAGCGAGCTCCTGTTCTTGCTTCCGATCAAAATGTTGTAACTTCCGATCGGACAGGAGGGAAAGTCGTAGAAGGAGCGAAGTCGAATAGCCAGGAAGGAGCCGAAGAAGCGACGCGTGCAATCTATACACCTCCTGCAAAGTAACGAAGCCGAGCAACAAGGATGAAAACAGAGGATGAAAGGCAAACCTAGACGCCTTATGTTATTATTGATTAACTTAATTTAATTAATATAATTTAAATTATTAATAATTAAGTAA
>NW_021425580.1:0-292 GCF_001605985.2 Dendrobium catenatum
AGAGCAGTTAACAAAATCACCGTCAAATTTAGATTTCTGATGCCGAGGATTGAGGAGATGCTAGAAATATTAGCTGGATCAAAAATTTTCTCCAAATTAGACCTCCGAAGTGGGTATCATCAGATTCAAATCAATCCCGGGGACGAATGGAAGACAGCGTTTAAGACGAGAGAGGGATTATACGAATGGCGTGTAATGCCGTTCGGCTTATGCAACGCTCCGGCGACATTTATGAGGCTGATGAACGAAGTCCTTAAACCCTTCTTGAACAAGAGCTGTGTCGCTTACTTCG
>NW_021425581.1:0-216 GCF_001605985.2 Dendrobium catenatum
GTTTCAAAGATGGAATTTTTACGCCGGAGGTGTTCGTCGACCAAACAGTTCTGATGCCGCCGTTGTTGACGTCGCCGGCTGTGATGAGAATATTGCCGTCAGTGGTTAGAAAAAAGGTGGCATTTTGGGCGGTGATCGGAGATTTGCGGTTAGCAACCCAGACTATTTTGCGAATGGGGATTTTGTGATACCATATGCCTAAGAAAGAGCTAGAAG
>NW_021425582.1:0-435 GCF_001605985.2 Dendrobium catenatum
TTCCAAATTTAAATTCAAAGTGTTCAAAGTCCGATTGGCTCCTTTCGAGATCACATTACTATCATCCAGGCATACATTGTCCAAAGGCTTATCCTCGAGGATACTAGGATCGGGGTGGGTTAAGGTGCGATATTTAAAGGTTCTTGCTTTCCTAGCTCAGGGTTTAAGTCATTCAGGGAGTCTGATTCAATCTCTTTTGTTTCATCCTCAAAGAATTCTTCGTTATCGATAGTATCCACGAAATGGGTGTATTCAGTCTCGGGTTAAGTAGATTTCATCTTTTTACTGCAATTCTTTACTAAGATGACACGTGTAGGGTCAAAGGTTGGGGAGGCTAAAGGTCGACTAAACTGGCCAGAAGTTAGTCCACGTGGGGAGTCATAAGAGATTTGTCCAATAGAAGACCCAGTAGAGGGTCGGCCATCTAGGTTACGT
>NW_021425583.1:0-601 GCF_001605985.2 Dendrobium catenatum
GAACCCAACGACACCAAATTCAACCCAATCTGAGCCCAAATGGGTCCAAATCAAAGACCCGAAGCGCTTTTGGAAGGTTCAAACCACAATTTGAGTTACTAAACGGTCTCTGATTTTAACGAGCTTATACTCGAAACGAATGGCTCGACGAGACAAATCCAAAAAGCCCAAGATCGCCAAATTTTGACATCATTAAGGCCTCCAAATGTCCAATGAACGATGCATGATCGATGGATTCAATATCGGCCGTCCATTCAAACCACTCCCAATTCACCCCTGATCTCACACCTATTTACAAGCTATGCCACTCCAGAAAAACTATAAATAGAGCCCTCATTCTTCACAAGAGGGAGGAAAGTGAAGAGATAGAAGAAGAAGACAAGAATGAATAGAAGGAAAAAGTTCCTCATCGACCACCGCCGGAGCTCTTCCTGCCGCCTGAAGACGTCGAAACTCTGCTGGATTTTCGGGAAACACCGGGAATTTGCAGAACTTTGTAACTTTGTGAGAAGTTGATTGTAAACTGATCGTTTTGATTTGTTTGTACTTCAAACAAACACTAGTGGAACTTTACAAATGGGCGAGGCCCCGTGATTTTTTC
>NW_021425584.1:0-1027 GCF_001605985.2 Dendrobium catenatum
TGTCTGGATTGATTTATGATCTAGGTAGATCCTAAAGCCTGACTCCTAGAAGGGTCTTAAGGTCTAGAATATAACCTAAGGTCTGAAGTCTAGAAGGATCCTAGGGCCTAGAGTTTGAATTGATTTGGAAATTAATCTATGGTCAGAATTGGTCCAAGTGACCTCATACAAAAATGAGGTCAACAAATGGACCCCCAATATGTGTAATAGAATAAAATTCTATTACACATATTAGCGTTGACCGAGATTAAAGATTATGTCAGGAATTTTGACCCTAAGGGAATGAAAAGTTCATCCCTAGGGAATCAAGATTTAAGTTTATACTAGGGTAGTGCCACGGAGGGCGTACTCTACCACTAGTGAGTCGAATCCTAAGTGAAGAAGATATCTAACCCTAAAGGAAAGAAAATTGTGTGATCGTATAGAAAGGAAGAAATCCTAACTACAGAGGGTCAAATTTGAGTTTGATACTAGGGTAGTGCCACGAGGGGCATTCTCTACCACTAGTAGATCTAATCCTAAGGAAAGGAAGCACGGGGACTCACATCTAACCCTAAGGGAAAAGAAATGACTGGACTATGTGGGGCCCAACAGGTTTAATTCCACCTTTAGTTAGTCGAGCTCCTAGGAAATAGGAAGCACAGGGACTCACACCTATTCCGAACGGATCAGATTTGTACTGGGTATTCAATGACTAACCTAGTTAGAAAGCACAGGGACTCACATCTAATTAGGGGAGCTAGCCAAGGAGATAGTATGCCATAATCTCTAACGATTCAGCAAAAGCTATCTAACCCGAAATTTGATTTTATACGCTAGGATGGTGCCACGAGGGGCTTGCTCCACCACTAGCAGATCTAATCCAAAGGAAAGGAAGCACGGGGACTCACACCTATCCTTAAAGAAAAGAAAGGGTGACTGAATTATGTGGGGCCCAACAGGCTTAATTCCACTTTTAGTTAGTCGAGATCCTAGGAAATAGGAAGCACAGGGATTCACACCTATTCCTAACAGATCGGATTTGTAC
>NW_021425585.1:0-1094 GCF_001605985.2 Dendrobium catenatum
TGCCTTAATTAAGAATCCTTATTTAGACATTTCTGTTGTAAGCCTGGTCGTCCAAGACGATGAAAATATCGTCCTGGCCAATATGAGTAAAAACAGAAATTCTAAGTCTCTCAAGTGTGTGTGTGTGTAGGGTTACTTAGCATCAGTCTCTTTGACCATTACAAGTAGACTCAATAAGTGAAAAAGTACAGACTGACTCAACCCTAAACCTATGTACTCCAGAACTGGGTTTGTCGGTTCGTCCGATCTTCGATTTCTGAAATGTTAGAAGCAACAAGCTGTCGAAGAGAAATAGTATTTGTCAATCATCAAAACAAAAGGTATGAAATGGCCATATCGTCCTGGCTGATCGCAGAATCGTCCAGGCCAATATGGCTCAATAATTGTGTACATGCCAATTGGTCAAAAAGGCTGTCCGATCGTCCGGGCCGATCAGATATCGGCCAGACCGATTAGACACAGGCGATCGTCCTGAGGATTCAATCCGGAAGACCGTTGAAAAAATAGATCGTCCGGGCCGATTAGGTGTATCGTCCAGGACGATGCATAATAATTGATCGTACCGGCCGAAGTTAAAATGTTTTAAATCACTACCACGTGTATCGTCCAGGAAGAACAGTGGATCGGCCCGGCCGATTGTCCAATAATGGATCGTTCGGGGCCGATTTTAAAGATTCAAACGTGCTGACACGTGGATCGTCCAGAACGATCCAGTGTATCGGCCAGGACGATGCACATAAAATGCATCGGCCAGACGAAATATTCTATCGGCCAGGACAATCATCGTGATTGCAACAGAGTTCTATCAGATCATCCAGGATGTTATAGTATCGTCCAGGATGATGAGTTACAACATGCACAGAAAAAGTCAGCAGATGAAATTTGAAGAGATTTTGTCCTATCGTCCAGGACGATAAACGTATCGGCCAGAACGATGTGACTAGAAAATGAAACCAAAGAAAAGATGGTGATGATCAAGGCTCTCAAAAAATAAAACAAAGGAAAAACAGACAAAAAACACAGAAAAAAAAATACAAGGAAAAATAAAAAACGAATATTTTGGATTTTAATTTTTCTATTTTTTTTTATGGAGG
>NW_021425586.1:0-290 GCF_001605985.2 Dendrobium catenatum
TTCCCAAACTCTCATCTCTGGCGCTCTCTTCTCTGATGGCCTCCCAATCCAGCATCCAAGGCACGGATAGAGTGACTGTCTGTAATTCCTCCATACATCTGGACAAGGCATCTGCCGCCTTGTTCTCAACTCCTGGCCTATACTGAATCTCAAAGTCGTACCCCAATAACTTGGATAACCACCTCTGATGCTCTTCAGTCACCATCCGTTGTTCTAAAAGAAATTTCAGGCTCCGCTGGTCGGTCCTGACAACGAAGTGTCTTCCAAGTAGGTAAGGCCGCCATTTCTGA
>NW_021425587.1:0-404 GCF_001605985.2 Dendrobium catenatum
GTCTGTCTATGGGGACAAATTTGAATCCACCTTAGCTAATAAAGGGCTTTGTGCCCTATCGATTATATCCTATTGATCCATATCTCAATAATTTGATGCCGCTAAGGAACGTATTGGCTCTGGCCATAACCGGTATTTCGCGGTGTCATTTGGCGGCAAAACCACTCGGTTCAGAGGGCTCCGGGTCATAACCATTTATTTTGCGGTGTCATTTGGCGGCAAAACCGCCGGTTAGAGGACACATACTTATTGGCATGAGATTATTTTGAGAATGGATCATAGTGATATTTTCGACTAGGCATTTGACTCTTTGTGAGCTGAAGTAAATTTTAATTTGTCCACCTCGGCAAACTGTTGCGGAGGGTGGATGGATTTTTGCTTTAGTATTTCGTGATTGGATTTTC
>NW_021425588.1:0-281 GCF_001605985.2 Dendrobium catenatum
TTTAGAAGCCATCCTTAGAAGCTTTTAAATTAAAATGATAGTTTGACACTTATGGGTTTTTTCTTTTTCTTATTGAAGCATGAATTATAGGAAGAGGGAGAGTTCTCTTTTTCTTAACTTAAGGTTTAGGAGCTTTATATAGGTTTATAATATTGTTTGTTGTATCCCTTTTAGGTTTTGATCAATTGGAGGGAGAAGCTCCTAAGTATACTTAAGTGAAGACCTTTTTATTTGAGGTAGGTACGTAAATGCAATACCTTTAAATTTTAAGAGAAAATGAA
>NW_021425589.1:0-338 GCF_001605985.2 Dendrobium catenatum
AATAGGCACTATTCCCATTCATTGTGATAACATTAGCACCATTTGTATTTTTAAAAATATTATTCAACATTCAAGAACCAAACATATAGACATCAGGCATCATTTAATAAGGGATCATGTAACCAAATGAGAAATTGAACTCAATCATGTTTCAACTGAAAAGTAACTTGCAGACATTTTATAAAACCACTAGCCTTTGATACTTTCAGTACATTAAGAATAAGGATTTGTGTGACTGATTTGAAAGCTTAAATAAAGGTTTCTGTAACATTGATATGTGTTTTTGTAAGTGTGTTTTTTGGTTTTATGATTTTTCTTGTGTGTTTTTCAGTTTTTGT
>NW_021425590.1:0-340 GCF_001605985.2 Dendrobium catenatum
CTGTTCTGATTTGATCTGTTCTGATTTAATCTGTTCTCACTTTTGATATGTTCTGAATTGATATGATTTCTGATTTCCGTACGATATAATTTGATCTGATCTGTATAATTATGATTCTGATACGATTCTGACACGATTATGTTCTGTTCTGATATGATTTGATTCTGATTTCCGTACGATTCTATCAGTTCTGATTTGAAATATGATTCAGTTCTATCAATTGTTCTGTTTGTTCTGTTTTGATTGATTCGTTCCGTTCTGCTCTGTCAGTTCTGTATTCTGATTTTTGTACGGATTTCTGTCTGATGTGTTGATGTGGATTCTGAGGATTTTGATTGGA
>NW_021425591.1:0-361 GCF_001605985.2 Dendrobium catenatum
GCACTTGTTGAAGATCTTATATATTTGCTTGAGCATAACACTTGTCGTATTCTTCATGCGTTGTGAGTTTTGATCTTTTCGGTACAGCCACTACTGTTGGAGGTAGATGTATTCATTCTTATACTGAAGTTGACTACAGGATATTGCATTTACTGTAATCTTTATGCACCTACCCCTCAGTGGCATGTGGCACATACAATCATCTTCGTAGAAAGATCGTATGTGTTGCAGATCCTTTTTATTCACTTGTGTATGGATTTTGAGTGTTTGTTGGTATTTGCACCTCGATCGACATGAAACTTTCTCAACATTTGCTGAGAGCCCCATACACTTGATTGTAAGCATATTGTTATCCTTTCAA
>NW_021425592.1:0-491 GCF_001605985.2 Dendrobium catenatum
TTCTCAGTTGTTTTTGCGATTTGAAGGATTTCAGCTTTGATGATTGTATGAATAGGTAATTTTAATTTTTAGATCTTGTATTTAATGACAAAATTTAGAAGTTGGGAATAATCATTGCTTTCGTCGATTCGAGAAGCAATGGTATTCCTTTCGTTTATGTGATGGGGTATTCAGAAGCCTTGGTGATTTTGCTCTCGAAAGCTAATTTAGTGGATAAATGTTCATCCGATCAATGAATTCTCGTTAGTGTTTTAGTTTACAAGTACCGGATTAAAGTTTTCGCTTCCAAATGTCTTCGTTCTAATCGACCTATTCTTCGCAATGCGCTAGATCTGGTTCTTTACTTTCCTTAACAATCTGTCATTCCTTCGTTTTTTAACCCAAAAAGAAATGCAGGGCCACCTCCCCTTCTAATTCCTCAGTATTTTATTTGTCTATTTAATGCTTTAGCCGAGGAAGGTATGTACTTCTTGATAATGTGTATTTGAATA
>NW_021425593.1:0-270 GCF_001605985.2 Dendrobium catenatum
CGTAGCACCACCACCAGAAAGAATAGGGGCGACTAATGCTTGGGTCTGATTGTCCATGCTCCTTCATCTAGTGCTCCAAAAGATCATTCTTATTTGCTCTCTCAGAAACACCTCGCAAAGAACGCAGAAAAGGAAAAAGGGTTGTATTAGTGCAATTTAATATTTAATAGGAAAATAACTGAAATGAAATGCAATTAAATAAGAATGTACCTTTCTTCGGGCCTGAATACCGGTTGTGCCATTTGCCTTTTAAAATTTTAAATTTTGCAA
>NW_021425594.1:0-2633 GCF_001605985.2 Dendrobium catenatum
TTCTACACTCTTGCATGTAGAAAGAGGGAAGAACTATCGCGACTCATGAGTTGCAAATCCCAGATCTTATGAACATTTGTTGCTCAAACAAGAGATGTTCATTGCCAATTTGTACCTAACAACGGCAAGGAGCTCAAGGTTTTGATCTCAAGCTCGAGTGCTCGCACAACCAGATGTATGTAGTATTTTGAGGAAATCCAACCGATACAATCATGAGGAAAGAATTAGATGTTCCCTACATTTAAATTGTTACAAGGGGAATTAGATTTTGAAATCCTAAGGCCAAGAGGTGCATTCATTGCTTTGCAGTTCAACAAAATATAAGAAAGGATCAACTCCCTTCAACTTTGGGTCTAAAAGAAGGATATGTAACTTGAAGCTACAAAAATCACGACTTTCTTGAATAATTTGGATATTCAAGAGGATGGATTCATTACTCTAATTAAGTCAAAGGAATGAGATGACATCATTTGTTGATTGTGACTCAACACAAATTGAAGATTATACGCTGTACTGGGTCCTATAGCCCAAATAACTCTCATTAGTGATAAGTTAGACTTTAAAGTCCCAAATAAGTCATATATGACAAGAGGGGATTGTTGATTTAGTCCAACAAATAAATGCTTTAGACTTAGGATTTGATCCTAAAGCTTGAAAGAATATTGATAAGAATTGATTTAAGAGTCTGAGCTGCTCCAAAGCATGTCCACCATCGAAGGATATTTGTTGTTACCTGTTCCCAACTAAGAGAGAATACAAAACTTGCGAAGTTGGTTCACCAAGTTGCCAATGATTACTGTAACCTAAAAACTTTGGATGAACTTTGAGATTACTGCCTTCCATAGGCAGTATGCGTATGAAGAGTTTTTCTCCTCCATGAATGTTTTGGATCCATGAAAGAGGAAGCAATGCCACCCATTGAAAAGGCACTACCCTACGTCTTAGATTTTGGATCTCATTAGAGAATTGAGGAATATTATATTTTCCTAACTTCTTTTCAGCTCTAGCAAAATGCAAATGGGAGAGAAAGGCTAGGGATTTTTTTCCAACGACCTTAGATTTCACTTGCACCTCATAATAACTTTCGATTAGAGAACTCCCACCCCTCACAGTACAAAATGAAGAGGATTCCAACCTCCACAAATAATTGTGATTTGCTTGAACAGAGGGAAGGCTAAAATCCTTCCCAAGCGTTTGGAGGTTTTCCCCACTCACCCTTATATGATTTTAGGTATTTGAAACCGTTCTAGCACCTCTCCCTAAAAGACCCTTTGGCCAAGTATCTATAGAGGACTTATAGTTAGACCACGATTCATGTTTATAGCTCCCTAGCTAGACCGCTTATCCCATTCATCCACTCATACCCTCTAACACTTTGGCTACCATTAGGATGCTCTCCAAAATACCATGTATTGAATGGGAAATCACACTAAAGGGACATTATGAGAAGAGTTCCCCAAGTTTTTAATGAACATTCTGCGGAATACTAGAGAGGAGAGAATTGATCTCCTAACATTATTAACATAAAAAGGCAGTCCACACCGATTGAACCTTAACACTCATCTAAGAAACCTAAAAACGTCGACAGTCAATGTTGTAATGTTTGAGGGATAAAATAATATGCTAGTTCAATATCATTGCCACTAGTACTCACTTTAGTTTACAAACTTCGGACCATAATCATACTTGAAGAGGTACATATTCAAGCTTGGTGGGAAATGATCCAAAACAATTAGATTTCATGATAACTACACCACCCTAATGCCTTCAAAAAAGCATCGAATATTTAACTAAGAATGCTTATGATTCGAATTTCGATATAAAAGAAAAAAAGCAAACTACCCTTAACACTAATAATGCATTCAATAATTATTATAAAACCCTCAATTTTGGAAGTTCGAAATGGCGATTAGATAATTCTACGGCATGGCATCATGGCTTGTGAACCCATGAAACCTCAGATATCATCTAGATAAATGAACCCATCTTACTCTCTTCCAACACATCTAGGCTTAGTGTTCATCCAAACAAGTGGCAATCATGCTTCTAAAGCAAAGTTTCATAACTGACGGAATGATTTGTCATGATTTGTTGGTTATGAATGTCGGAGGTTTACAACATAGTTTGGAGACTGTAGATAAATCTCACGACGATTTGTATCAAAACCTCCACCACAAGTTTCCCAAATTTATTAAACATTGAACTTAGCAAACATCACATACCTTAACATCTTCTTTTGCTAAGCGCGTCAGACTAAGGAGCCTAACCTAGCACTGCAAACATATAAAGAAGTCATCTCTTTGTTTTCAGTTGAAAAGATACCCTATTCAAGCATAATAGAGGTCAGGGTTGCATGAATGCAAAGACATACAATTTAAAAGGTATTGGATACCAATCCAACATCTTCATACGCATCAAAATCCTCTTCGGACCCTTACATAAGAGTCAACTAATGGAAATCGACCAATTTCCATAGCCTTTGCGAAGTGGACAGCCAACACAAAGGTTTTGGGGGATCAAAAATTAAAGTTTTTAAGGACCTAAGGCTTTGGATCGTCAACCACATTGCAATTGGCCTTGGGAGCCTTAAGGTTTTGCCTAAGTTTTAGTGGTATACCTTCCCCGGGCTGTCC
>NW_021425595.1:0-222 GCF_001605985.2 Dendrobium catenatum
CACCTGGTCGTAAGGAGACTCCTCCTATTGGGAGCAACTAACATAAAAATAGCCACAAAACAATTACCAAATGGTTGGAGAGATCGAGACCATCACTGGGGGTCCATTATTATCCAACCAAGTCTTACTTGCAGTGAATGAGGAGCCAGCACAAAAGAAGATTCGTGCTGACCATTGTATTACAATTGATGATGCCGATCTAAAGGGCATTCAGACCCCTCA
>NW_021425596.1:0-325 GCF_001605985.2 Dendrobium catenatum
ACCTAAGCAAGAGTTATAATATTTTAGTGTTTTTAAATTTTAACAAGAAAATTTAACTACTACAAAAGCAAATACTTGAACTCAACATGCAACGATAAAATCCTTTTTTTTCTTTTCACAATTTTCACTACACAAATACTACGAAAATAAAGTGCAAGCAAAAAATAAAAAGCAATAAGAAAAAAGCACACTGGAATTTTATAGTGGTTCAGTCAAACCATGACCTACGTCCACTCCCCGGAGTCCTCCACTCCGAGAATTTCACTACAAACTATAGCTCTCCATTTTCCCCCCTCGGTAAGGCGGAGAAGCCCTTACAATACTC
>NW_021425597.1:0-213 GCF_001605985.2 Dendrobium catenatum
GATGTGTCAGAGCTGGAAGGAAACCCTTGTGGTATTATTTCCTAAATTGGAGAATGTTAATATGCCATCAAAGTTTAGGCCGATAAGCTTATGTCAATCTTTTTATAAGATTGTTGCTAAAGTTTTGATTAATCGTCTAAAGCCTGTGCTGAGTACTATCATCAGTGAGGAGCAGGGGGCTGATGGCACAGGAAGTGATGAGTAAGTTTAAGT
>NW_021425598.1:0-3294 GCF_001605985.2 Dendrobium catenatum
AGCATCCCTCCCACTGTTGCTACTTTTATATGGAGAAGTTTACATAGATTTATTCCTACCGATGTAAACTTGATCAAAAAAGGTTTTGTCCTTCCATATAAGTATCAATGTTGTTACCATGTGGAGAGTACGCATCATTTTTTTTAGCTCCTTTAGCATTTAAAGTTTTGTGTCATTTTGATGTTCTCTTCAAATTAAACTATTTTAATGCATATTTTTCTATTAATTCTCTTCTTAATGCTTGGTTTGTTAATTCAAAAGACTAGATTAAAAATGTTATCCCTTCCCTTATTTTGTGGTTTCTATGGATGGAGAGGAATAATTCTCTTTTTAATAGCATTAAAATGGATTCCCATAGGGTTATTAAGAATGTGAAAGATAAATTATTGAGTTCACTTTCTATTAAGTTGCTTTCAACCAGTCTCTTTGCTCCTGTGCAATTCCTGGGAGTTTCTAGGGCCTCTCCCTCGAGCGGTGCTTCTCGGGCCTCCTAGACTGGTTTTTTGCTTCAATTTCATTTGATTTCACTCTCTTTTCTTGATTTTGTCTATTTTGTTCGCTGATTTGGGTTTTTTCTTTAGTTTATTGTGAGGGGGGATGACGACTCCATTGTCATCAATACTGGTTTCTTCTTCTCTTTTTGAGGGGAAATCATGATCCTTCAAAGATGTTGTTGTTGGAGCTTCATCTTCTTCATCAAAACTTAAGTTTGCTCATTTTTCATTTAAGGGATGTCCGGCTATTCTTTTTGAGGATTCAGTTGTTGAACAACTTGCAACTCCTTATACATTAACTTTGGTTGGTAAATTTGTGTTAAGGAGACAAAATCTTGATATCATACACAAGTTTTTTCTTAACCTAAAACTCTCTGGATATTTTCACATCGGATTACTTGATCAACAACTTGTTTCTATCTAGCTTGCAAATGATCTTGATTATAGCATCATATTTTCTCGTAGATCTTATTATATTTACGTATGTCAAATTCATCTTCTAAAATAGACTCCAAATTTTGACGTTAGGTGGGAATCCCCCATTGCTCTGGTTTGGATTTCTTTTCCCAACTTGCGCCTGCATTTTTTTAACCACTAAATTCTGTTTGGTATGGCATCAATCTTCGGCCGACCATTACAAACTGACCAAGCAACAGCTTCAGTTTCAAGGTTGTATATTGCTAGGGTTTTAGATGAGTTGGATGTCTCGAAGAAACATCCTATAGAAATTTGGATTGGATCTAAAGTTAAGGTATATTTCCAAAAAGTTGACTTTTAAAATTTATCAATATTTTGTTCATTTTGTAAAATGCATGGGCATGGTGTGAATGATTGCTTTCGAAAACATCCTAACCTTCATATTTGCTAAGAATTCTGTGAAATAAATGAATGATGTGGTGGACCAGGCTGTGTCTAATCCGGTCCCTTTTGTTGGTAATACTCCTAATCCTTCACAACAAATTGAGAAGAAACCTAGGCCACATGTTCACATGGATGCTATCAATTATGATAATTTGACTCATGACCATGTGGTTTTTAATAGTACTTTAATTATTCCTACTACTGATTGTGATCATATTGTGTCTGATAATTCTCCTTTTATTGAAACCCAAAAGGATGCTAAAGATTGGCCGCCTTTACCTTGAATTATTAATGAAAATATGGCTGATTCCAATGATGTTGTGCCTTTTCATTAGCTTTCTAATACTTTAGATGAATAAGATGAGTCTTTGGGAGCAAATGGTGACATACAATTGGCCTCTAAAGAGGGTGAAACAAAGGACATGCCATTAGAAGAAGGTGAGTTATTTTCTATGGATTATGTTTCTTCTTTACCTAGATGCACTAAGGTTTCTATTAGGATAAATAATGATAATTGGGAGGAGGATGGTATCTTTATGGAGGATAAATATCTACTGAATCAAGATAATGATGGTAAGACCCCTTCTACTTCCAACTATAATAGCGAAGCTTTTACTAATACTGAGGATATGCATATTAATGCTAAATATTTTGCTAGGGATGATAATGATTCTAGCTTTATTAAAGTGCATAGTAAAAGAGGGAGGAAGCCAAAACATATTATCTTGCAACCTCCTAGAAACAACCACTCAAATACTTCTCATTAAGCTTTTATTTATGTTTAGTATAATTATTTGGAATGTTAGGGGCATTGGTTGCCCATCTTATTGTATTCGTGTTAAGAATTTATATTGTGTACACAATATTTCTATTATTGTTCCTCTTGAACGTCTTATTTCCTCATCTAGGTTATTAAACACTTCTCGATTTTTGGGTTTTAACCATGCTTTTTCGAATGTATCCAACAAAATTTGGGTCTTTTGGAAAAAACCCGGTTAAAGTTGATGTTATTGGTGACTTTACTCAAGTGTTTCATTATAAAATTGAGGTCTTTAATTTCCATTGTTGTGCTTCTTTTGTATATGTTGCTTCATTGCTTTACATTAGAAAAGTGCTTTGGGACTCTAATTAATTTTTTCATAGTCTTTGCAACTTGTCTTGGTTTGTTGGTGGTGATTTTAATGATATTACTAGTCCTTCTAAAAGGATTGGTAGTTCTGATCCTTATTATCGATCTATGGAAGACTTTAATAATATGATTTTGGCCTGCAATTTGATTGATATTGGTTTTGTGGGTAATAACTTTACTTGGAATAGGGGCCACCTATGGCAAAGGCTTGATCGTGTCCTCTTCAATGACTCTTGGCTTAATTCCATTAACTCTACTAATGTGCACCATCTTAGTAGAACCTTATCTAATCATTCTCTTTTCACTTATTTCCATTAATTATAGATAGTTTAGTTCTCCTTCTCAATTTAGATTCCAAAACATGTGGTTGCTTCACAATTCTTTTTTTTAGGTTGTTCAAAATAATTGGCATGCCCCTCTTATGCCAGACCATTCTATTTCTGGAATGAGGAGATTTTGGCTAAAGCTTAAAAGGTTAAAAGAAGTTCTTAAATGGTGGATTCGCCATATTTTTAAAAACTTTTTTCTAACATTCTTCATGCTAAGCAACTTGTGACTTCGACTGAGATTTTGTATCAAAATAATCCTGCTGATGTTAATTTTAATCTTCTAAAGAAGCATAAAGTTGATCTTTTTAATTTTCAAGCTCAGGAAGAGGTTTTTTAGAAACAGAAAGATGCTACTAAACATTAGGTTGAAGTTGATAATAATACAAAGAATTTCCATGTGCTTATTAAGAGAAAAAGGGTTAAAAATATTATCAATAAAATCCTAAGGGAAGATGACACCTTTACTGATAACACTGTTGAG
>NW_021425599.1:0-231 GCF_001605985.2 Dendrobium catenatum
GACTTGAATCCTAAGCTTGGGGTGAATTTACTTGTTATTTTTTTGGTTCAACAAGTAAGATAATTTGGGACAAAATTGGATCACTCAATATAGGTTGAGTGAAAGTGGGCTTCATACAACTTTTGTGTTGTAGGAAAAGTGAAAGAACCCATGGCGTTGAGCTAAGGTAAGGAATTCTTTAAGACTTTTGGAGCCTATAGGAGTGAGAGAGGGTTTGTAACTTTAAGGCTA
>NW_021425600.1:0-652 GCF_001605985.2 Dendrobium catenatum
TTTTACTAATCCTATTACGTATCCTAAATTTATGCAATCCCTGAAAAGACAGATGAATATTAAAAGACTTAGGAATCAATTTCCTAAAATAAAATGTAATAATTATGGATTGTTTGGACATATAGCTCACACCTTTACTTTGAAGATAAAAATTAATTTGGTGTGGAGACCTAAGGTGCATAAATCTAGACATATCATACATGCATCTGATTATAAATTGCTAAAAGGTGAACCCAAATAAGTTTGGGTTCCCAGGTCTAACGTTTAATAATTTTGCAGGGACGCTCTCAGACAAGACCTTGTGAGAGCATATGATAACTGGATAGCGGATGTTCAAAGCACATGATTAGAGATACTGCTCAATTCATAACGCTTGAAGCCAGGAGTGTAGGCAAGGCTACACTTGGAGATAACACCATAAGGAAGGTGGTTGGGATAAGTATGATTGGAAATTTAAAGAATTTTTTCATAGATAATGTATTATTGATTGAAGGCTTAAAATATTATTTGTTAAGTATAAGTCAGATATGTGATAAAGGTTACTGTGTAAATTTTTTTCCTACTAGCTGCATATTATGCCTAAATGGTAAAGATGTTTTGAATGGAAAAATGGTCAACAATGTTTATATGCTAGATTTAAATTGCATTCAAG
>NW_021425601.1:0-207 GCF_001605985.2 Dendrobium catenatum
AGTGCCAATCAGTGTGGGAGGACCTCTGGTCTCCCACGTGCTTTATGCTGACGATATTTTGTTTTGCAGGTGCTAATATACCAAATGTGAAGAAGATTACTTCTATTTTGGAGTCCTATTTCTCTTGGACTGGTCAAAGGGTGAATAGAAGTAAATCTTGTATTTTGTTTAGCAAATCAACCTCCTCTTCTACCAAGTCTCGCCTTG
>NW_021425602.1:0-333 GCF_001605985.2 Dendrobium catenatum
GCTCTTTACCACTAGAGTCGGAATCGCCTGAAGGAGCTAGTGGAGCTGAAATCTTCGTTGGAGGCCCGCATTGAGACGCTGCAGATTGCCGAGGGCTCGCTGGATAAGATGCTGAGCTCCGTCGTTTGGCGGGGGAGCTGATCACCACGCTAGCTTTTCTAACTACGTGGTGGAGAAAGCGTGCTAAGACCAAATGGATTGAAGAGGGAGATGCTAACTCCCATTTCTTTCATACTAACGCTTCTACGCGTAGGCGTGGGAACACTATTAAGGAACTAACCGACAGCAATGGAGAGCGGATCCTAGAGCCGCAGCTTATCCATGACGAATTCT
>NW_021425603.1:0-263 GCF_001605985.2 Dendrobium catenatum
TCGTGTTTTTGTGTTGTGTTTTTGTTTTTATGTTTTTTATTTTTATTTTGTGTTTTTATTTTATTTATTCTTTGAAAATTTTGTTTTCATAAAAGTTTTTCTCGGATCAACATACACATTCACTTTTCTAAAAATGAAAAATCTAATTCCTATTTTTTATTGAAGTCTTTTCTAAGTTGTGTTTGACTTATCTAAAACAGTCAGAGGAAGGAAACTCATAATTTTGTTTTTTTCTTTCTCTCTTCTTAAAGAGTTTATTTTAC
>NW_021425604.1:0-584 GCF_001605985.2 Dendrobium catenatum
ATTATGAATAGTTCAAAAATGAATAAATTCATTTGGTATGATTCTGTATGAACCCAATTCGTACACTGTGAATCACTTGTATGAACCATATATTATATAGTATAAATAGCTTAAATAAATCATGCTTCATTTTGTACCAAAGTGGGAGTTCCCATTTTGGACTCTATGAGTTATCTGTACGAACATAAAATCATATAGTACAATTTATTCAAAAATTGAAGAAGTCATTTGGGATGAATTATTATGCACCCATTTCATACTTTGGGAGTCATCTATATGAAGCTCACTTCATACAGTACGATCAATTTAAAATTTTAGGAGTTTGTTTTGGATGAACTGGCATGTACCTATTTCATACTCTATGAGTCATCTGTATAAAAATATTATTGTATAGTACGAACATTAAAAAATTTTCACGGGCATGATTTACTTAAGTTCATTCTGGAGGAACTATCAGGTCAAATCATCCAAATTGATTTAAAAACTATAAAGTATGATTAATTTTAAAAATTAAAGTTTTGACTCACTCTCACAGTGTGTGTACATGGTTATCTAATTACAATCACACTCTCTTGAACTTAATA
>NW_021425605.1:0-293 GCF_001605985.2 Dendrobium catenatum
TCATGCAAAGAGACCTTTCAACAAAAACAAAAGAAGACATACTTCATAAAGCCCTCTAATCACAAATAAAGCTCAAGATACTTTCCAAAACACTTCAAACATTCATATTTTTTTAAAAGAAACAAATCAAAATTTTTTTTGTTTCCAAACTTGTCATAAAAGAAGTACCCCAAATTATCGTGTAAAATTTCTTACTATAAAAAGTCATATGTGTTTAGAAAAAAGGTGCTTTTCAATAGAATTATAAAGCACATGCTGTTGACCTTGATTTTGTCATCTCACTGGGTCCCATG
>NW_021425606.1:0-271 GCF_001605985.2 Dendrobium catenatum
TAGGTGCAGGTATAATTGGTAATTCCAAGAACTTTATAATTGAAAATGTTTTGCTTGTAGATGAATTGAAGCACAACTTGCTCATCATCAGTCAACTCTATGACAAAGGCTTCATCGTGCAATTCTTTGCAAATTCATGCATTGTAAGTTTAAGTAACAACACTATTTTGCAGGGAAAGAGGATCAACAACGTCTACATGCTTGATTTAAATAATATTGAATGTGATGCTTTTTTTTTGCTTAAAAATAGTGATTGATGATTCATGGTTGT
>NW_021425607.1:0-342 GCF_001605985.2 Dendrobium catenatum
GGGAAGACGGATCCGCCAGATCCAACCCGCGGTTGGATAGGCGCGCGGGAAGGCTTGATCTGAGCTGTTGATCGTCTGATCAACGGTTCAGGATGCGCAGGGCTGACCTGGGAGCCGAACCGAGCCCTAAACTAGTATTTCGACTCGTTCTCCTAAACGACTGAACCAAATCGCACAAAATTTTGGACACATATCGATAAAGAGCATCCATGGGGATCTATTTTCAAGATCTAAAACGAAGAATATAAAAATCTATTTAGCTTCGAGTGTTCTAACTAGGGTTTAGTGTTTTACCGAAAATACTCGATGAAATCGAGAGATCTCTGGCTTGTTGCACTTGTA
>NW_021425608.1:0-1333 GCF_001605985.2 Dendrobium catenatum
GGTAGACATTTATCAGCCCTACATAACTTAAGGGGACCGCTCCAATTAGGATCTGTCTTAGATGTCGGTCCCTAATTCTTTAAAACTTAAATAACATCCCTACCCATCTTTCATAAGAGATTGGACACATGGTTTTAAAGTGCTTAGGTGGTTAGCTGGCTCCCCAATTCAGGCCGGGGTAAGTCCATATTTACACTTCATTAGTTAAGTTCGGGTCACTATTTTATAGTACCCAAATTAGATTTAGGTTCTGAGGCAGATTCTTTTTAGATCTTAAGTCCTTGACTTCGGGAATATAATCCCAAACTTCTAATAAAATGTCAACTTAAACATAAAATTTTCTCCTAAAATGTAAAGTCTAACATAGGGTAGGCTGAGGTTGTCTCTGAGCTTCTCAGAATCCGATGCCTCCTACTTTTCTTCCTTTGACCCGCTAATAAATGTTCAACATTGAGCTTTCTCCTTGAAAAATTCCTACTTCTGTTCACTTGTCTTTTACTTTGTACTCAAAAGGGTATGAAATCACTGTTTTAATCGAGAGTTTTCTTAGGAGCTTCTCTCCTAGGATGTAATTAACTATATGGGCTTGCCTCTATAGGGATTTGAAAACCCCAGACTAAAATAAACCTTGTTTTATTCGTATAAAATAAGGGATGAATCTTTGAGAATGTAGATATTTTTTAAAATCTCATTTCTAATTTTGAATAGACTTGTAGAATGTTATTATTATCTTTTCAGATAATATAATATTATACTTGTTATATTCAACTTTAAAAATGATGAATTTTATAAAACTCATTCTCGCTTTTGGATATCTTGAAGAATGTTATGTTCGTCTTTTAAGATGATATAATATTCTTCTTGCCATATCTAAATAAAAGAATGAATAAACTTTTTCAAAAAACGTATTTCTATCTTTAAACATATTCTATAGAATTTCATGTTCATCTTTTGAGATGATATGTTATTCTTTGAACTATGTTTGATTATAAAAATATCAATTTCAAAATCCTATTTTGATATTGAATCCATTATAGAATATTGTATCGGCCTCTCGAGACTGTACTTTATTCTCAATATAGTATTCGATTACAAAATAGGAGAAATCAAAATCTACGTGGTGACATAAATTTTCCCACCAGCAGGATTTTGTTAGATTTTCTACGACTGATATCAAAAAGAGAGGAATCTTGGAAATTCAACAGGGAATGGGTCAAGATTGAACAGTTATTAACAGAATTAGAGGAGGAGAAGTAGGGGACACTTTGAGATTCAATAACCATCCGGAAGTGTCCAAACTTAATCTAAGTGTTGGGCTTTATGTTTTAGGATC
>NW_021425609.1:0-2354 GCF_001605985.2 Dendrobium catenatum
CATGAATTATAAATTAAATAAACTTTGTACTTACCAATAAGAGAGAAAAACTATTAATGTAACCCAGTGGTTTCTCCAAAGCAAACTTGTCTATAATTTAATTGAATTCATGGACCATGAAATCCAATTAATAGAGGAGAACTCATTTATATTATTTGCTATAGATGTGAGCCTTCTTGGGGTTTTATAGTTATTTAGAGGAAAAAATAAATTAGAAACAAAATAGTTTTTAACTTTGTGCATTATTAGTTGATCTATTTAGTTTTATCATTTCAATTTTTATTTCTATTGATGGAAGTCTTGTGAGTGGCTCACTCTTCCAATTAATATTAGTACATCTATTGGGCAAACCTGCGACAAAATTTTTGTCTAGTTTTCCAAAGATAGTACATTATAAAATTAAAAAACATATCAAAAATTTCTTATTTTAAATCAAACATATTAGCATAGCCACCTCATCATAAGTGAATTTAAGCAAATGATCATTAATAATGAATAAGTTTTCCAAAATTTTAGAATCTCGTATAAAAGATGTATACACTGCTAGAATGACGGGAACTTCAAAAACTGATGAATATTTAAGTCCTCAATGTGTCCTAAACTTCTTTATTTATTATCTCCACAACTGTGTCGCAAAGATTTATGAAGGTGGTAACATAGCAACGAGAAGTAATAGGCCATTTATAAGGAGCATTCAGAAAAAAAAAAAAAAACAATACAAGAGCAAGTTAAGCAGAAGTGAAGCACAACTAAAGCGTAACAAAAGTGGAAGTAAAGCGCATAAAAAAGCGCACGTAAAGCATGAGTATAAAACATTTAATGTAACATATATTTTCTGTATGAGAATGTTGAAAAACCAAATAAAAACATAAAAATAATTACAGTGAAGAAAACTAGTTAAACCCTAAATACAAGAAAAGAAACCATAAAAGAAAAATAAATGAAATTGCACTTAAAGCATAGTAAATGAGTAACAAATGCACAACAAAGACGCACCATGTAGTGTCATTTCTAAAATGCAGACTAAGTAGAACAACTTCGTCTACCCCCAACAAGGCCTTGGAGAATGGAAATGCCGAAGGATTGGAAGAAAATCTTCTAGAGAACCGACCAAGGGGATAGAGTGAAAATCTTTTGGAGAATCGAACGAGGGGAGAGAGTGAAAAGTCCATTTCGAATCTCTTCTAGTCTTGAATTCAAACAATCGGGTTAATAAGTTCGGTTGGGCTTACAATACATAAAACAAGAATAATACACAAAAAAATCCACGTATACATCCACATGTCAAGTTTTTATTCTCGTCCGGAAGCAAAGCTACGTCCAGTTTTCGTACCATATAATTTTATGTTTAGGAGAGCGTTGAAATGGTGAAACTATTTTTTTACTCACTGTTTGTATGCGACGCTTTTATATAAATACTTTTTAGGAAACTTTATTTTTCTGCTATTTTGAGAAGCTTTTTGAAATTTGATTCTTCGTTAAAAACTCCATTTTCCTAACCAATATTTCTAAAACTATCTTTTACAAAAGGTAACAGATAACCAAAACAAGCCTAAGAGATCTTGAATTTTAGTTTCGCATATGTATTACGTGTATTTGAATGCTACTACTAATTTTTTGAATAAAACTATCATGTTTAAAAAGAACTTCAACCGAACAGGCTATGGCGACAAGAATACTTTCATTTGGACTGGAACAATTGCATCGATATTTTACAAAAGGACTGTTTGGCAACGGGACAGATTTGGGTCTGTCAAACAAGATTTACTCTCCCTTCGAATCTATCATACGATCTTTTTTGGTAAATTTCATATTTACTATATCCTACCGTTAGAAAAATTTAACATTCCATGGAGCATGGAAGAGTGGAAAAGCGAATAGAGTTTACTTTGAGCATCACGTTGTCTGTCACGCCTTAAATCCTAATTATATTGTCAAACAGTTCCACAGAATTTAATAGGATTTAATATTTATATTGCCAACAAGCTTTCAAGATTTAACTTTAACAAGATTTACTAAATCTTGATTTATAAGATTCACTAAATCCTCAAATTAATTCCTACTTTGTTGCATATTGCCAAATAGTTTTCAAGATTTAACTTTAGCAAGATTTATTAAATCTTGATTTACAAGATTCACTAAATCTTGATTTACAAGATTCACTAAATCCTATTCAAATTAATTCCTACTTTGTTGCCAAACAGCTCCTGAAGGCTGTAAAGAGTGCATGGGAGAGAATTGGAAAAGAGAGATGTTTAAGACTGAATAGTTTGATTTGAGTTAAATAATGGTTGAACTGAATGTCATAATAAATATTATAAGCATTTAAAAGATATATGAATTAGGGGTGTCAA
>NW_021425610.1:0-243 GCF_001605985.2 Dendrobium catenatum
CTTAGTTAATAATTTAAAAAGAAGCAAATTCGCTAACATAATTAGCCCATTCAAAATACGCCATAGTTTTGCGCGTTCTAAATACGCCATTTTGTTTGGCGTGTTTGGGTAGAAAGAGAAAAAGTAGAATGATAAGAGAGAGAAAGAAAGATTGCAGAGAAAAAAAAGCTGGAGAGAGATAAAAGTTCTGCCGCCTCTCTCCTCTACCTAAAGTTTGTATATTATTTTTATATATTAAGATAT
>NW_021425611.1:0-1098 GCF_001605985.2 Dendrobium catenatum
TGGTTTGGTGGTGTGATTTGGTTTGTGAATTTATTTTGTTGTCTCAAGAACTTTTAAAATACCAATTCACCCCCCCCTCTTGGTTAGCTTGGGACTAAGTTCATAGGGCTTAACATCCCGAACGAACTTTCACTTAGGACCGTTTAGAGTTTTTATTTTATCTTAAAATTTTTATTTAATTAAAGTAAAAGAATTTTTGACAGACCCCTAAGAGCCTAAATTCGAATTCCAGGTCAAACCAAATACGACATGCAAATAAAAAGACTAAAAAAAGCAGGAGTTCTAATGCGCAATCAAATTAAACAAATCAATCAAATTAAATTTATCAAATTGAATGTCCATATGGCAAGTGCCACTTATTATTACATCTCAAAAATTACAAGAAATTAAAGTGGCCGAGCACCACTGACTACAACCCGGATTTCTAATCCTAAATCAAATGACTTTGAGATTTTGGATTCTTCTCGTTGTCCAATCCTTCATCTTCTCACGAACATCTTGATTCGTCAGTTCAGGATATCCAAATGGAAAGAAACTCCCCCTTGATCGGGGTGTTATCTTTCCTCTTTAGATATTTGCAAAGTATCCTAATTTGACTTCCAAATAGAAGAAGACTCTCCCGTTTAGGGATGTCTTCACCTCTTTGGAATTCAAATTGGATATTTATAACCCAATCTCAAATCATTTTAAATAATTACAACCATATCAAATCAAATTTACATTAATAAAAATTGAAAAATCTAGACTCGATCCTGCAAGGTTATCCTAATAATTAGCAGTTATATATTCAATCCCAAGAAGTCATAATATGAAATTGAAACGCATTTTTTTTAGCCACACTTGGCCATGCTCTTTTTATTTAAAGGGGGTCTTAAGCGCGGCAGGTATCTGGGCAAAGAGTATATAATTCTTTTTTTTTTCATTAATTGCCCCCTTTAATTTCAGCTCCTTGTATGAGCATGGCCACCTGCATAAGATTGCACAAGTATAATTCGTCCCTAACCTAGGGGTAAATCTAACGCACATTCAATCACAGAGTGCAGAAAATAAGTAAATAAATTCATCAATTCTACACTAGCAAACAGCATGCAGTAAAAG
>NW_021425612.1:0-225 GCF_001605985.2 Dendrobium catenatum
CCACATTAGTTTTAGGAATCAAAACAATAGAAGTAGAGGAAAAACATTTAGGAATAGAGTTGCCATTAAAGAAATCAACAACAGCATTGTAAACATCCTCTTTAATTAAATCCCAAGTCTTCTGAAAGAACTTAACAGTGAAACCATCAGGCCCAGCCACAGAATCCGCATTCATATCAAAAAGCGTATTCTTAACCTCCTCCAAAAGAGGACAAACCGAGAGGG
>NW_021425613.1:0-216 GCF_001605985.2 Dendrobium catenatum
TGGCATCATTGCGAATCTTTTCAAATATTTTATGGCACTTTATGCATCTTTCTCTATTTGGGCTAATTTTGTGTCTTTTAATTTTGTGAAGCATTTATGTATTCTTTTAATTTTTGAACACACTACACATTTCTTTTTGATAGAATTTTTTTATTTGGTCTTTCCAAAATCAATAATCTAAAAAATCAAATTTCTCTAATTATAAAAATAATTATA
>NW_021425614.1:0-290 GCF_001605985.2 Dendrobium catenatum
AAACAGATTATTACTAATTACGTTTTATGCTCTAATAGGCTCCCGCCAGGCATCCAAGCCAGCTCATGAGCAATTGAACCGAGGTTTGGTAGGATCAAACTCGAGCTCGCTCGAGCTCGACTCGTGAGCTCAATAAGCTCGAATTCCGAGCTCATTAACGAGTCCAGCCCGAGCCACCTCGTGAGTTAGCTTGACTCGATTGCACCCCTAATTTAAGTTATGAGACTTAAGAATACAAAATCAAAAATAAATATAATATTTAATTTTAGCTATAATAATATTTAAGTATA
>NW_021425615.1:0-217 GCF_001605985.2 Dendrobium catenatum
GGTGGAAGCTGATAGAGGAATGCTAGCTGAGTATTCAATCTCTAAATATTTTTGGGCACAAGGAGTGAATACTGCTTATTATATTCTAAATAGGGTGAATATTAGATCCAAACATAATAAGATAACCTATGAACTCCTTAAGGGTAGGACACCCAACCTTTCTTACTTGCATGTTTTTCGCTTTATATGTTTCATCTTAATTAATGGAAAATAACCC
>NW_021425616.1:0-265 GCF_001605985.2 Dendrobium catenatum
CATTAACCATGAAGCGCACATGATGAATAGCCTTAGAATTAGGGATACTAGTTGATGGAGGGGAACTAATGGTGACATATTTATATTGTGGTTGGTGTGAAGATGTAGTATTAAAAACATGAGAGGGGTTGGTGTTATTTATAGGTTAGAAGATGGGCGAATTATTACATCTGGTCACCTAACGTCCGGACATCCAATCCATATGCGCCACGTCACTCAAATACATTGGGACCCGGTATATTTTGGTGATGTGGCGCGTCTGGAT
>NW_021425617.1:0-324 GCF_001605985.2 Dendrobium catenatum
AAGTAATGAAAATTGTGCAGGATGCCATGGTCAACCTATTCCAAAATTTGAAGCTAGGATGAGCAAGAATTTTGAGCAAATTGTGAAAAGAGTTGATCTTATTGATAACAAGCTCCAAAATTATATTCTTCAAGGAATTCTTAATCTTGATCAGCAAGCTGCTCCCTCCTCATCATCATTCATTCCCCATACAATGAAGAATATTCGAATATCATCTGAACACACAATGACCAAGGCTACTGACCAAGAGATGACCAAGGCTGCTGACCAAGAGATGATCCAGGCTGCTGAAAGGGTTTACAAAAAGCAGAAATTAGACAGAAA
>NW_021425618.1:0-394 GCF_001605985.2 Dendrobium catenatum
GGAATAAGCGAGATCGACGGATTCTGGCTGGCGGTAAGTCGAGGTCTTGTTCTTGGTATACTTCTTCTGGTAACGATTGTGGGTTTGATTTTATGATGTGGCATAGAGTGCCAAAGCCGAAGAGAGAGTGGCTTGTTCTTTATGGAGATCTTGATTTATATGGATCTCCTCACTACAGAGTAATGAGTAGATATTGTCAAGATCGGCGGGGAGAGACGAAGTACGTATAACAATTTTGAACGAGTTGTACGCAGGAGGTAAACTGTTGAGGATATATAACATGATGTCTTCGGGATCGATTGTGGCACCAGAGGCAGCGATGTTGTCCACGAGATTCTTGATCTGTGAGAGGTATTGTTGCATCGTGAGGTTGTTCATTTGGATGTGCTGCAAC
>NW_021425619.1:0-1241 GCF_001605985.2 Dendrobium catenatum
ACGGAAGACGAACCCGAAGCCTCATCCACGGTCGACATGAAGAAGTAGACCAGATCTGAATCCTATTGCCATGAAAGAAAAATCGTAGATCGCCAAAGGAGAAAAAGAAAGAAGAAGAAGGGATCGGAAGACAGAACTGTGCGGTGCTTGCGATTGGAGAAGCCAGTTGTGACTGCCTTATCCAGTGTCGACACGAAGAAGCCGACCGGTTGTTGAAACCGGAGGACGACACCAAGGCTCCCGCTTGCAGCTGGAGAGGCGGAACCGTGTAGAACGTGGTGAGCATCCCGATCCGACAGAAGGGAGAAGTCGTTGAAGGATTTGTTGAACAACCACGAGGGAGCCTAAGAAGCACCTCCTACGATTCACCCGAAGGACGACACCGAAGCTCTCGTGGTGAGCATCCTATGCGGAACCGTGCGGTGCAAGTATCCCAATCCGACCCGACAGGAAGGGAGGAGCATCGAAGGAGCTGAGTTGAACAGGCAGGGAGCCCAATTGGACAGGAAGGAAGAATACGGAGTCAAAGAAGCCTCCTGCGAAGCAAGAAGACTCCGAGCGAGTGGCTCCCTGCGTGCAGGCCCTTGCCGAGCTTTGGATCATCTTTGGATCGGTCCGGTCCAATAAGGTTCAATTTAAAATTAAAAGGGCCTTTCAAATTTTATTGTAGAAGAAAAAAAAATCGGCCTTTATTGCCGTAACTTAAGATCAAACTCATCAAAGGGATCTTATTTTGGAATCGCCTGGGATATACAAATCAAAGAAAGCATAGAGAAGAAAGCGGCCTTCATTGCCGTTGGAGTCGTGCGGTCCAAACAGCTCGTGCCCTCTGTTTTACACCAGCGGTCTTCATTGCCGTAGGACATCGAACGAGAGTCGAGTAAGTCCAAACCGCGCGTGCCCTCTGTTTTGTGGTTGTGGCCTTCATTGCAGGATTTGGAGGAATATTACTCATTCTACCGGCCTTTATTGTTGGAATACAGGTTCCTATCATCGGCCTTCATTGCCAGAATGTTGAGGAATACTAGTTTCCACCACCGGCCTTCATTGCCGGAATTTTGAGGATGTTCCCATCACCGGCCTT
This sequence comes from Dendrobium catenatum, assembly GCF_001605985.2. Taxonomy (NCBI): domain Eukaryota; kingdom Viridiplantae; phylum Streptophyta; class Magnoliopsida; order Asparagales; family Orchidaceae; genus Dendrobium; species Dendrobium catenatum. The sequence continues at coordinate 1,085 of NW_021425619.1, forward strand.
CATTGCTAGAATTATGAGGAATACAAGTTCCCACAACCGGCCTTAATTGTCGGAATTTTGAGGATAGTTTTCTATCATCGGCCTTCATTGCCGGCTTTCTCTGGTGTTTGATATCCTATTCATAACCAATGCAGCTCTACCTCTGAGCGAGTAATTG
>NW_021425620.1:0-273 GCF_001605985.2 Dendrobium catenatum
TTCTCATTGGAGTAGTCATTTCTCAATCTTCATCAGATGTCATTCAAATTCATACATTCGTTGCTTGTTCATCAAGTCCAATATTGGATTTATACTCCAAGCTTCTTATACAATTAATAAATTTGAGGCATTGTCATTTGATTCAAATTTTCATTGATCAGTTAAGCCCCAATTAAGTCCAAGTCCAAATGATTTGAATTTTGAGTACAATTCAAGCTTAAGAAGATCCTCTTTCATTCATTCGAGTCCCCTGTAGTCCTTTGAGTTCATGTT
>NW_021425621.1:0-1551 GCF_001605985.2 Dendrobium catenatum
GTTGCTCCTTCAACTCCTTAAGCTCCTTAATTGCCATTATGTAAGGAGCCTTAGCAACAGGTTCAGCTCCTGCCACTAACTCAATAGAGAAATCTATTTCTCTACTTGGAGGTAAACCAAGTAGATCATCAGAAAATACTTCTGCGAATTCCTGAACAATTGGAATATCCTTCAGCTCTCTTTCTTCCTTCTTCTCTTCCTTAACATAAGCTAAGAAACCTTCACAACCTTTCTTTAACATCTGAAAGGCCTTCAAGGACGACACAATCACTGCAGTTACTCTATCTCCTTAAAATTTGAACTTCTCCTCTCCTGGCATACAAAACTTATCCTCCTTCTTGTTACAATCTATAGTCACGAAATGGCAAGATAACCAATCCATGCCTAAGATTGCATCAAACTCATATAGAGGCAATACAATCAGATCAGCCTCAAACTTCTTATCACAAATCCTCAACTTTACTTGACATTTCTGATTAGCTTTCATATGATTCCCATTAGGCATCAAAACTGATAGAGACTTCAACATAAAGGTAGGAAGCAATTTAGCAGATATAACAAATCCTTTTGAAACAAAGAAGTGTGACGCTCCAGTATCAAACAGGATTCTAACGGGTCTATCGCACATAAGGAGTGTCCCTAAACATAAACAAGTGCAACATTCATTCACAAAACATGTCATTTATTATTTGTTCATTTCATTTTCATTCATTGTTCATTTCAATTTCAATTTCAATTTCATATATAAAAAAAATTCAATGCAATTAATTAAACTACGCACCTGTAACCACATCAGGAGATCCCTTAGCTTCTTGCTGGGACAGTCCATAGACTCGTGGCTGAACATTCTGACGAGTCTGACCTTGAGAAGGAACAGAAGCTGTAGACTCCACAGCTCTTGGTCTACCAGCTGTCCTCTGAGCATTATTGCCTGACCTCACATCTGTAGCAGATTTCTGACCCAAAAGAGGACAAGACTTCGCCATGTGCCCAAGCTGATGGCACCAGTAACAAGTATTAGTGCCTGAGAGGCACTCTCCCTTATGCACTCGTCCACACTTACTGCACAGTGTAGCAGTTGAAGCGCTACTATCAGAACCACTGGATCTGGGCTTCTTCCAAGTAGAAACCCCTGACTGGGAAGACTGAGTCATCTGGGAAGGCTTTGACCTGCCCTCCATTTTTCTCTTCCGAAAATCCCTCCTTTTCTGAGTTGCCAGCATATCCATTTCTATCCTTCTTGCTCTCTCCACTAAAACAGAATAATTCTCAATTCCAAATGGAATGAGAGGCTATCTAATCACATCTTTCAATCCATTCAGGAATCGATTGCACTTTTCTTCAGCATCAAGTATCAGGTGTGGGGCATACCTGGATAACATCGTGAACTCTGCCTCGTACTGAGAAACAGATCGGTCTCCCTGAACCAATCTGTTGAACTTGCCCTGCATCTGTCTCCTGGCTGACTTAGGTACATACCAATCTCTGAATACCTTCACAAACTCCTCCCAGTCAACTTGACTGCTTGGTCTTCCTCCAAATGTTTGTTCT
>NW_021425622.1:0-477 GCF_001605985.2 Dendrobium catenatum
TTAATTTAATTAATTAAAAAATATTTAAAATTCCATAAAATTTACAAACACTTGGGAATCTCTTCTTAGTTCATTACTGATGTTTGGAGTTGATTTCAAGGAGTTTGGAGTTCATTTGAAGAAAAATCATTAAAACCCCTTTAATTAAACAATTTTAATAATTCTAAAAAATACAAACTTTGAAAAATCATAACTAACTCTAGAAAACTCCAAATTGATCAAACTCAAAAGCATTCAACTCAAAATCAAGTCTAGTATTTATAAAAAATTTCAATCCTTCAAAATCAGTCAAAGTCAAAAAGTCAACAATCCGGTCAACTATGAGTCAAAACTAGTTCAAATCTTCGAACCTTCATAACTAAATGTAGAAAAATCTGATTTCAACGTACTTGCCTTCTAACGGATCGTATTAAGGTCTAATATTTTAGTAAAATACAAACTTTCTATAATTTGAGCTTAATGTAAAAGTCAATTTTT
>NW_021425623.1:0-263 GCF_001605985.2 Dendrobium catenatum
GTCTAGCATTTATTTTCAATCATATTAGCAAATTTTTCTAAAAGTAAAAATATTTATATAAAAATAATAATAAATATCAAACTCATTTAAAATATAGAAAGAGCTACCTAGAGATACAACAGAAGAAAGAAACTTATAAACAATATAATTATTTTTAATAGATAAAGAAACAATAAAAAGAGTTTCAAAGATGGCAATGAAAGCCCCAAATTCTGATAAGTATTTAATGATTTGACTCTAGATGGTAAAAAAGAAAAATATTT
>NW_021425624.1:0-295 GCF_001605985.2 Dendrobium catenatum
ATCCATTGCTTCATAAAGCTTGCTTTGGGTAGTTATCATAGATACTAGCTTCTGCAATTATATTTATTGCTGCAAAATAAGCTCCATACTCAACTTAAAGTTGCAGAACATCCTTTAAATGAATTCCTATATTTTTAAATAACACACCAAAGCTTATATCAAACCTCCTTAAAGGAACTTTATAGTGCAATAATAATGTTTGATTGAAAATTATTTGAAAATAGACTATGAAAAGAAGAAATTCATGAGAAAGATATAAGAGAAGAGGTAAAGTAAGATAAGTCATATACATTTT
>NW_021425625.1:0-704 GCF_001605985.2 Dendrobium catenatum
CGAGCTTGGCTGCCATAAGTAAAACAATATATGATACGTTATCATAAAATTATCTTAATCGGGCACGAATCTCGAGGCAAAATCAAGCCGGAACCTTCAAAAATTAAATCCGGGAGCATCTGAACTACGATTTCAGCAAACTTACTGTCAAATTGAGCGTCTCGGAAATACAAACCCAACGACACCAAATTTAACTCAATCCGAGCCCAAATGAGTCCAAATCAAGCACCTGAAATGTCATTGGAAAGTTCATACCGCAATTTGAGTTACCAAACGGTCTCCGATTTTAACGAGATTGTAGTCGAATCGAACGGCTCGACAAGACAAATCCAACGAGCCCAAGATCGTCGAATTTCGACATCATTAAAACCTTCAAATGTCTAACGAACGGTGCCCGATCAAGGGATTCAATATCTACCGTCCATTCGACCACTCCCTATTTGCCCATGATCTCACACCTATTTACAAGCTATGTCACTCCAAAAAATCTATAAATAGACCCCTCATTTCTCATGAGAGAGGACCCCAAGCAAGAAGAAGAGAAGAAGAGGAGAAGGAGAGAAGAGAACAGCTCCTCCTCGACCACCGCCGGAGTTCTTCCCGTCGTCAGAACGACACCAAAATCCCGCCGGACGCCCGAGTGACTCAGGAACTCTGCTCGACTTTATAACTGAATTTCAATTCAGAAGAAACTTATTGTAATC
>NW_021425626.1:0-1301 GCF_001605985.2 Dendrobium catenatum
CACCTTCCTTGTGGTGTTATCTCCAAGTGTAACCTTGTCTCCACTCCTGGCTTCCAGCGTTATGAATTGAGCAGTATCTCCAGTCATATGCTTTGAATATCCACTGTCTAGGTACCATATACTCTCATGAGGTCTTGTGTGAGAGTGACCCTGCAAAATTATAAAACGTTAGACCTGGGAATCCAAATAAGTTCGGGTTCACCTTTTAGCAATTTATAATCAGATGCATGTATTATATTTCTAGGTTTATGCATTTTAGGTCTCCACACCAAATTAATTTTCATCTTTAAAGTACAGATGTGAGCTATATGTCCAAACAATTCAAAATTATTACATTTTACTTTAGGAAATGGATTCATAAGTCTTCTATCATTTACTTGTCTATTCAGGGATTGTATGAATTTTGGATACAAAATAGGATTAGTAAAATCTTCAAGTCTGGGAAGTATCCTATTATCCTTGAGAGCTTTTATCTTTAATCTAAAAAATGAGTTCATATCTTTCAAAATTTTATTTGTATAATTGGTTCTATAAAGTTTGCTCTCGAATTCATCCTTAGAATTTTTAAATTCCCTTTCAAGTTTTGCATAGGTTGTTTTTAAATTCTCATAATTTTTATTCAAGTCATCAAACTCATCAAGTAAATTCATGTGGTTGTTGTCAATTAAGGCATGATCTATCCTAAGGATTTCATGTTCCTTTTTAAACTCTTCCAATTCTAAACTAAGGCTAGCATGCATTTTTTTTCATTTTCCTATATGAGTCATGCATGTGTTCAGAAACTTCAAAAAGTTTGTCATAAGTTAAGTCACATAACTCTTCTTGATCTAACTAATCAAGATTGTCGGCCATTAAGCATATATTAGTGATTTCCTCTTCCTTTTCTATTTCTAACGAGTCTGAATCTGAGTCCGCCAAAAAAGCTCGTTGGAACTTCTTCTTGCCCTTCTTCACAAATGATCTCTCCTCTACCTTCTCCTTGCTAGGATTGGCTTTGTGTTTTAGGCAATCTGTCTTTATATGTCAAGGTTTTCTACACTTATAGCAAATAATTTCATTTGAAACCTTGGCATTTCTATTGAATTTACCTCTATTCCACTGCTGGTGTCTCTTCTGCTTCCTCTTCAGAAAGCTTCTGAATTGTCTAGTCATCAATGTTATGTCATCTTCATCCTCAGGTTGTAAGTGTTCACTCTCAGTCTCTTCCATATTCAGTGCTATATTTTTCTTCCTTCGTGGTTCACCCGCATCAACCTTTCTTTGTCTTACTGCTTGCTCGTAAGCAATAAGCAAACTAAGAA
>NW_021425627.1:0-392 GCF_001605985.2 Dendrobium catenatum
AATAGGTTGGTTGTTATTTTACTTTAAAGAAATTAAACTATTATATTAATTGTTTCATTTGAGATTTCATTAAATATGGAGAGCAATTATTTAACAGATTTGCTAAGAAATTAAGATTACAAGTTAAAGCATAAAAGAGTTTTATACAATAAGAATATTCATGTTTGCTAATTGGCATTTTAGATCAGAAAAGTATGATATCAATATTTCATGATCTATCTTCAAAAGATGTTTTAAGAGTGTATTTTAGTGTTTATTATCATTAGCTATGTTGGTTTTATGTTCTATAACATATTTATTTATCATCAAGATTATGTTTATTTACATCAAACTAATTAGATATATCATTTAATCCACTTGAATTAACAATTTAATCGGATTAAATTGATAAA
>NW_021425628.1:0-236 GCF_001605985.2 Dendrobium catenatum
GAGCGGTTTTCATAAAATAAGTTTTTAAAAGCTTTTGTATTTTGATCCATGGCTAATTTTTCAAATCGTAATATTGCGAAAGGATATTCAATCACTAGACCACCATTATTTAAAAATATGTCATTTGATTTTTGGAAGACTCGCATGTCTATTTTCTTGCAATCGATTGATTTTCGCATGTGGCATATGATTTTAACTGGTTATTCATCACCATCTCTAATTGTTAATGGAGTTAA
>NW_021425629.1:0-565 GCF_001605985.2 Dendrobium catenatum
TCATTTTGGTATAAATTCAAAATTTATTAAGTCTATTCTTACATAAATCACATAAGGATTTTGAAAAAATGCTATGCTGTCCCAAGGGTATGTTTGTGATAGCTTTATTATTGTTTTATTTTTCAAACAACAACTACAATTTTATTTGACTGCTATTTTCTATATACTTTTTATATACTGCTACAAGGAAAGTTGTTTTTCACAATTAGAACAATTAAGGCTTCGTTTAGGACAAGTTTTAGTCAATATTATCTTTGATTCGATTACAAACATGTCATATTTGAAAATCATTTGGTTACTCAATTAATGATTTAAACTTTCATATATACTTTAATCTCTAGATTTTGGCTCATTTGGACTCGGATTGGGCCGATTTTAGTATCATCTCGGGTTCTTCTTGTCAAGATGTTCAATTTGAATGTAACTTTGCTGAGATCGTAGTTCTTATGGTCCCTAAGGAATTATTTTAATTAGCCAAAAATATATAATCTGATATCCTATTAGTCTATTTAATAATGATTTAACATTTTTTTTCTTAATTATAGATAAAATTAGTTAATTTTTA
>NW_021425630.1:0-213 GCF_001605985.2 Dendrobium catenatum
GAGGTATTTTTGCTTGAGTTCATGTTTCATGGTTCTCCAATCGACTATGGGATATTCACCTCGGGCTTCTCTCATGTTCACTAAGTTCGTCCAGTATTGACTAGCTCGTCAGTAAGCGGGTCGAGGGTGCCATCAAAGGAAGGTGCATCAATTCAAATGTTTTTGAGTAATTGTGTGTCGTTGTCACGCAGTCATGTCAGTCCATGTCTTGAC
>NW_021425631.1:0-279 GCF_001605985.2 Dendrobium catenatum
CTAGCCATGCTCTGATACCAAGATGATGTGAAACCAAATCCATGCGAAGGTGATTTGCTTAAAAAAATTTGCACGTTTAGATTTAGAGGCAATAATAAGCAAGATCTTATGCGGAATTGAACGATAAGTTAAATATTAAAGTGATAAAATAGCTTAGGTCTAAACACATACGAGAGGTTGAGATCATTAAATATTCAACTAAATCTTACTTTGCATACATGAGTGGTTTCAATGAGAAATTTCAATACTAACAATAAGATTAGTTGCTATAAGAAGATC
>NW_021425632.1:0-1041 GCF_001605985.2 Dendrobium catenatum
GTAGTCTTATTCAAACTAGGTTGACCCTGAGTCAAACTAAGTTAATCAAGTATTCAACATAATGTAGTAATTGCTTATATACAATTCATCCCGACCTAAATTTGAAAAAATGTAGCATTGCTTATATACAATTCAACATAATATTTTCCTATTGCATCACTTGTATATTGTAATGTATGAAGATCTAAATTTGAAAAAAATTATCTTTCCTCTTTTAATTCATCTGCTAAAGCCACTAATATTACTTAAATAAATAAAAATTATCAAAAGTGATTATTTATGTGTCACCAAAAGTTAATCTTGATCGAGCACGAATCTTGATGTAATATATGAGATCGAGGCTTCAAAAATTAAAATGTGGATCATCTGAACTCTGATTTTAGATGGCTCGTAGCTGAACTGAACATTTCATAAATACGAACCCAATGACACCAAATTCGACTTAATCCGAGCCCAAATGAGTCCACATCAAGGACCCAAAGTGCATTCAGAAGATTCAAACCATAAATTGAATTACCAAACGGGTTCAAAATGTGACATGCTTATAGTCGAATTGAGCAGCTTGACGAGACGAATCCAACGAGCCTAAGATCACTGAATTCCGATATCATTAAGGCTTTCAAAAAGCCATTAAATAGACCACGATCAAGGGGATCAATATCGGGCGTCCATTTAAATCACTCCAATTTTGATTTTGATCATCCACATATTTACAAGCCATGCCACTATAAAAAAATTATAAATATCCCCCACTCTTCTCATGAGAGGGGAGGAAAAAAGAAGGAAAAAAGAAGGAGAAGAAGGGAGAAGTTTGGGAGCTTTCTTGCCACCGACCACCGTCAGAGTTCTTGCCGACCACCGCCGGAGTTCCTCCCGACCACCGTCGGAGTTCCTGTCGACCACCGCTGGAGTTCCTCCCAACCATCGTTGGAGTTTTCTTGCCGAACATTGCCAGAGTTATTCCCGACCATCGTCGGAGTTCCTCTCGACCAGCGCTAGAGTTCCCCCCAACCGTCGTTGGAGTTTTCTTGTTGAATATCT
>NW_021425633.1:0-270 GCF_001605985.2 Dendrobium catenatum
GGTCTAATAATAAGGATGCTATGAATCATATCTTTTCGAGGTTGGACTGGTTCATGAATAGCTCATCAATTCTTGATGTTTTTCAAGGATTAAATGTCAAACATCTTACCAGATTAGCCTCAGATCACTGTCCTATTTTGTGTACTGTCCAAGGAGAAGTTAGGAGGGTTTATTCTCATTGGATAAAATTTGAGGATGTTTGGGCCAGCTATCCAAAGGCATGGCAGCTTTTTTGGGAGAAATGGAAGGTGGAGGATAATGGTAGTGAAG
>NW_021425634.1:0-297 GCF_001605985.2 Dendrobium catenatum
CAAATTTTTACTCAATTCTTGAATGTTGAAGGCAGCGGAGGATCCAGCTTCTTTTTTCAGAGTGGGCAAAAAAAATTTTTTGGAGAGAAATGGGCAAAGAAGCTTAGGATTGATAAAATTACAGCAAAAAATTTTTTGAGAGGGGCAAAATACCAAAAATACTCAAAATATTTAAAAATATACCCTCTAAAATTTAAAAAAAAATTTCGCCCATGGTTGAAGGTCCACTCAAACTCTCTTTTACTTAAGACAAAAGGAGCAAGAATTTTAAAGGAATTATGTCTCATAATTTAAACA
>NW_021425635.1:0-1150 GCF_001605985.2 Dendrobium catenatum
CATTGGCTAAAATGAGTTAGACATTTGTTTAGAGAAGGAGGGAAACTATCCACGGTGTTTCTCCCTTTAACTAAATATAGAAAAGCTAAACACAATCTTCAAAACTCCAAAATCTAAAATCTTGAAAAGATTCAACATATGGAAGGCCAAATTTTAAAACCAAAGTGAAGTCAAAACACACACATAAAAAAAAACAACAAACAAAGCAGAAATAAAACACACTTAAACAAAACATATTTCAAGAAATTATTGAAGCAACAGGTTTGAGCATGAATGAGCTTCGAGCCTTCATATGTCCAGTTATCCTATACTCCCACAAGGTCTTTGGTGAGAGCACTCCTGCAAAACTCAACAACAGTCAGATTTAGGAACCCAAACAGGTTTGGGATCCTTCTTAGGAAAAGTAGATTGCAATGCAGGTATGGTATATTGTGAATCATGCATTTTAGGTCTCCACACCCAATGTGTACTATGGTGAATGGTGCAAGTGTGTGAGATGTGTCCTAGCATGCCACAAGAAAAACATCTAACTCTAGGAAAAGAGTTTCTTAAATGGTTTGAGTTATAATGCCTCTTCCTAGGTTCTGGCTTAGGATTAAAAGTAGATGTCATCCAATTTTTCTTACATGTATCCAAATTATTTTGAATCCTCAAATTAGTTCTTTTTAATGCTTCATTATCAATCCTCAAATTTTTCTCAATCTCTTTATATTTCTTAAGATCAGAATTAAGTGAGGTGTGTGAAACTTTCAATGCCTTATGTTCATCAATTAATTCTGAATGCTTTTTGTTCAACTCATCAAATTCATTAAGAAGAGCCATGTTATTAGAATCAATCATTGAATGATCTTTAAGAATGACTTCATACTCTTTTTGCAAATTTACAAGTTCCACTTTTAAGCTGGCATGTGTTTTCTTGAGTTTTTTATATTATGTATGCATTTTCTCACAAATCTCAAACAATTCATCATAAGTTAGTTTACATACCTCTTCCTCATCACTTTGCTCAAGATGATCTTCCCCTATTAAGCAAAGGTTCATTATTTCTTCCTCTGGTTCAGTCTCAGAGGAATCAGTACCAGATTCTGCCTAGAATGCCTTTTGGATTCTCTTGTTCTCCTTCTTAAACTTAGATTTTTCCTCAATCTTT
>NW_021425636.1:0-481 GCF_001605985.2 Dendrobium catenatum
AAGTGAATCTTGAGTAATCATCCACTATAACAAATCCATATACCTTCCCTCTTAGATTTACAGTGCCAATTGGTCCAAAAAGATCATGTGTAAGATTTCCAAAGGTTTACTAGTCCTAAAATCCTTATTGGACTGAAAAGAGGACTTCACTTGCTTACCAAATTGACATGCATCACAAAGGTGGTCCTTATTGAAGTCTAGTTTTGGTATACCTCTTACTAGAGTTCTTTTGGGTAATCTTTCTATGGTTTTTCATGCTAGAATGATAAAGTCTCCTATGCCAAAGCCATGACTCATCATAGATAATTTTTAAATAAAAGACAGTAGGAGTATGAATGCAATTTAAATCTAGCATATAGACATTGTTTACCCTTTTTCCATTCAACACATCTTTACCATTTATGTTTAATATGCATCTAGTAGGAAAAAAATTTACGCTATAACTCTTATCACATAGCTGACTTATACTTAACAAATTATA
>NW_021425637.1:0-217 GCF_001605985.2 Dendrobium catenatum
AACTCAAACTTACCCTTGTCTAAGCCTCAAAGCCGGTCGAACTCCAAATGTGTCGATCGACCCCATCTTCCTATCTGCACCTGGCTGAGACTTCCCTCTGCTGATCAGACCCATACCGTCTACTCTTCCCCGAGTCGAAGCTGCAAGCAGCTTTCAAACTCCTTCCACAGCCCGACTCCCTCTCTATCGAAGCTTCCTCTAGGCGAATCCTAGCCGG
>NW_021425639.1:0-685 GCF_001605985.2 Dendrobium catenatum
AAAGTACTTTGGAGCCATGCCCACTCTTTGTGATCTCCTCTGCTCTCAATAATGTCACCTGCTCGTGTACGCCAGCAAGTGGAAGCTTACTACTTGTATAAAAGCAATGGAGGACGATATGTTGCAAAGACTTATAAAGGGACAGAAATTCCAAAAGTTATTTATTGTAAAAATTTTATGCGGAATACTTTAAAAAAATGGTTTCCAATCTTTTTAAAGCCAAGTTTTGTAACTATAAGTCCAAAGTCTGTACCATACAAATGTAAGGAAATCCTCATTGTTAGTGGTTGATTTTTTTCTTAAATGCATAAATAGTAATGTATGAAGATTACAAAATATGTTTATATGAGAACAAGTCGATTTGTGGTAGAAATTTGCTTAAGCAAATGCATAAATTTTGTTCCAAAAACGTATTTTGTTACCTCACTCGTAGATCTAAAAGGAAATTCTTGCGAGATTTTGTCAAAATCCCCATTTAGTTAGAAGAAAGAGTAATATATCTTCGAGGATCTATTAATAATGAAGAAAAATAAAATCGGATTTTAATGATTCTTAAAATAAATTGCAATTGATGTGTTTTTTTTACTCTGTTTGGCCATGCCCAAACCACCAATGTTGATTTATGATTCCCGAGATGCTCAATTTTGACTTCTGATCTTGGTTGTTCTGCAAACCTCTATGAACT
>NW_021425640.1:0-320 GCF_001605985.2 Dendrobium catenatum
CTGGAAAGGATGATAGGGATATGCTGGACGTGAGGGTGAGCTCAATTGGGCCTAGGAAGGTCCAATTCAATTGGGTGAGCTGGTTTGACCCAAACCTTCTCAGTTTGGGTCGAATTAGGTTTAACCCAGGTTAGGTCAAACCTTGGGCTATATGTGGGAGGTGGGTCTGGGTCTGGTCCACCCAATGCAAGTGGCAATTGGGTTCAATTTGGATTGAGTTCAAAAATGGCTCGGGTTGGCTCAAATCTTCTCGGTTTGAGCCAAATTGGGCTCAACCCAGGTTAGGCCAAACCCTAGGCTTAATGTGGGAGATGGGTCTG
>NW_021425641.1:0-634 GCF_001605985.2 Dendrobium catenatum
TATATATATATAAGACAAAATATATATATATTAATAAAACAACAAGAGGTTACAGCCGCATAAACAAAAATAAACGAAGAAAAGAACAGACCAAACAACAGAGGGGAGTGCAACTAAAAGCGAGCTCAGTAAATAGTCAAGGCTTCCAGCGTCCAAGACGTCACGCACGGACCCTCCAGTAAAATGTAGAAAATGTTCCACCGAACCAACACGAAAATCCACACCTACAGTTGCCACCAGCAAAAACGACCGGGACGCGAGCCCCGACCACATCATTGCTCTTAGCCACACGAAACAGCAAATCGAACAGAATAGCCGAAAATTCCCGAGAAGAAACAGCAAGAAGAACCGAAAAACATTCATCTTCTACGTCGACCTCTCCCCCAAAATTTCCCGCGAGTGGCAATCTTTGGATTACGCCCCAAAGAAAAATCATGGTCGGTTTCAAAAGACTCAGAATCCGATTCAGCATCCGACGAATCAATTAACCAATTATCTTGATTCCTAATCTCTAAACCAGAGGAAAATCCCACACAGTTAGCCAACACATGTGGATCAACCTCACACACAAGCACCTCAACTAAACTGTTAGCAATCGGGTTACCTTCCTCTCCACCCAGAGACGAAAACTCCG
>NW_021425642.1:0-306 GCF_001605985.2 Dendrobium catenatum
CACTCCCATGACTTCTAGTGCTCCATTGGATAAGGACACAAGTGTAAGTCTGTTGATCAGAAAAAGTATAGAGGCAAGATTGGATCCTTACTTTACTTGACTGCGAGCCGACCTAATATTATGTTTAGTTTTTGCCTTTGTGCTAGATTTCAAACTGACCCTAAGGAGTCCCACATGAATGCTATTAAGAGAATTTTTAGATACCTTTTGGGGACACAAGGCTTAGGGATTTGGTACCCTAGACACAACACTTCTTTTGATATTATTTGTTTTTCTGACTCTGATTTTGCAGGATGCAAGGTGGAT
>NW_021425643.1:0-330 GCF_001605985.2 Dendrobium catenatum
TCGTCCTGAATATCACCCTGAAATGAAGCTGGATGATCTTGCGATCGGCCTAGACGAAATCCCCATTAATTGCTTTTCAAAACTGCTTGAGAAATTTTGGAAAAATTGACCTGGATCGGCCAGGACAATATTTTATAGTCCAGGCCGATATATCAGGACGATATCCAAAAATAAGATTTTTCTAAGTAGATATGGCGGCAAATTCTTGCTGAATTAAGCCGATCGTCCTGGTCGATACAAAATCATCCAGGACGATGTGTTTTGCATAAAGACGGCTGCTTTAATGAGGATGGCCTAATTAGGGTTTCTACTTTTGTCATATCGTCCAGG
>NW_021425644.1:0-217 GCF_001605985.2 Dendrobium catenatum
CGTGCCCGATCAAGATAATTTTCGCATGGCGTATCAAGAGGCAATCATGACAGTCCAAATTAACTAACTCGTTATTCTCAAATATAATTAGGTTGAATTGATGGGTTTTATGACACCATCCCTGCATGAGAAGAAGAGGAGTCATGGATAGATCTCATTGAGAAATTATTCTATGTGGACATTAGACAGAGAGAATCGTTCAGATTTCTCTCTGTCA
>NW_021425645.1:0-312 GCF_001605985.2 Dendrobium catenatum
GCTCCTAATCTCTTGTGTTGCAGACTCGAGTTTTTTCTTTTTAAAAATGTATTTGATTAGACTTAGGATGTATATTTAAACTTTTGGGATTAGTTAAACGAAAGGTGGATCAAGAGGTTGAGCCTATCGAAGCTGAAGCTGAAGACCTACCTAGAAGCCAAAGCTTGAAGACCCCGACAAGTAGAGTCCTTAATAAATTTGAGTAGATTGTATAATGGTAGGCAACTCTGCTTTCAATTTTGATTGTAATAATTTGGACATTGATACTCTTATTTTAATAATTTGGACATTGATACTCTTATTTTAATAATT
>NW_021425646.1:0-422 GCF_001605985.2 Dendrobium catenatum
AGTGGAGGCCGAGGCCGAATTTTCGGAGCCCACAGTGTGGTCTGCTACATGATTCCTTTTTCTTCATTGTGTCATATTAAGAATTAAATTCTTATTTAAATCTAAGAAAGAAATGTCATTTCTAATATTTTCTAATCAAGTTTTTTTTAGGTTTACCTCTACATTTTTAACATAAGTCAAATCTAATACATCTACTTTCCTGACTGGGTTATTGGAAGGCGCCGTTTTATGTGATCAAATCATCTAAGGCGACTCTTTCTAATTGTATCTTCTACTGAAGGTAAACTTTTTCACGTATATGCTCATATAACTTTTTCACGTATATTATACTCATTTCGTATCATGCCTTTGGTACATTAGAGCTTCTCATAGATTTAATTATGGGATTCAATTGATTTTAATATCTTGGAAAATATTTTTGA
>NW_021425647.1:0-300 GCF_001605985.2 Dendrobium catenatum
ATGAGGAGAAGTTGCACCTGGATGTGGCAGAAGTCTCACTGAACTCAGTAGTGGGATTCACTTCGAGTCACACTATGAAAGTGAAAGGAGAGATAGCTGACCGTGAGGTGATTGCACTAATTGATAGTGAGGCTACCCACAATTTCATTTCCACTTATGTCGTCAATCGACTGGGAGTGAAATTGGTGGACACTGGTTGTTATAGGGTGATGATGGGTACAGGGAAGGTGGAGAAAGGTTAGGGAATCTGTAAGGGTGTGGTGTTGACCATCCAGGGGATTAAAGTAAAGGAGGACTTTC
>NW_021425648.1:0-206 GCF_001605985.2 Dendrobium catenatum
ACCGTCTGACTCCATTGCTTCGCTGGACCACCACTTGAGGCCCTCACCTCTACCGGACCACCGCCTAACGTTGTTGCTCCATCGAATCACTGCTTAAGGCCCTCGCCTTCGTCGGACCATCACTTGAGGCCCTTACCTCCTCCAGACCACCGCCTAACGTCGTTGCTTTGCCGGACCACCACTTGAGGCCCTCACCTCCAGCGGAC
>NW_021425649.1:0-207 GCF_001605985.2 Dendrobium catenatum
AAATATTGGGTTTAATACAAAGTATTTAGTGAGTGTTCAAGAGTGGTACATAATGTTTTGAAGCAAGATAAATGCTGAAATAATAATTTGTACTCATAAGAAGGAAGCAAGTATGTGGTTGCTAAAGAGAAAAGCATTTGATAGAAGATGAGAAATGTAATGGTGTTTTCGATGTATCATGATTGGTGGAAATTGGTATATATAGTT
>NW_021425650.1:0-1126 GCF_001605985.2 Dendrobium catenatum
TTAACAACCTAATTAATAGACTCAACAGTTTGATTAAAGGGTAGATGTAGACTGGGTAACTATAGATAGGTGTAGGTTTATGTTTGAAGTGTAAATTGAGTTTTGGATGATCAACAACTTGATGATTTTCAACCATCAGATTAATAGGTAGGAGTCTAGATGGATCTTGATAATATCATATAAAAATGAGGTCAAGAAATGTACCCCCAATATGACTAGTAAAATTAAAGTTCTACTGCATATATTGGTGTTGATTGAATGAAAAGGTTATATATGGAATTTGATTCCAAAGAAAGGGAGCACCTAACCTTAGAGAATCAAGATTGAATTAATACTAGGATGATTCCATGAAGGGTGTGCTCCAATAGTAGTAGATGATCATATAAAAAAGAAGCCTAAGGTGGGGAATTACACCAAACCATAGAGGGGTGAAAAAGGTTTGATTTGATAATAGGGTGGTGCCACAAAGGGTGTGCTCAACAACTAGTAGATCTAATCCTAGGAAAAGAAAGCATGATGACTCACATCTAACCTTGAGGAGAAGAAAGCTAGAGTGGTTCCAAGAAGGGCATGCTCCACCACTAGTAGTTGATCATATGAAAAAGAAGTATGAGGAGGGGACTCACACTTGATCATAGAGGAAGATTTTAATTAAAATAAGGGTGGTGCCACAAAGGGCATGCTCCACCACTAGTGAATCTAATCATAAGGAAAGAAAGTATAATAACTTACATCTAACTTAAAAGATAAAAAAGCAAGAATGGTGCAATTAAGGGCATGCTCTACTACTAGTGGATAATCATATGGAAAGGAAGCCATTAGTGGGGATATACCAAACCATTAAGGGTTGAAAAATGTTTGATTTGATACTAGGGTAGTGTCATAATGGATGTACTTAACTATTAGTGGATCTAATCCTAAGAAAAGAAAGCACGATGACTCATATCCAACCTTAAGGAGAAGAAAGATATAGTGGTGCCATGAAGGGTGTGCTCCACTATTAGTAGATGATCATATGAAATGGAAGCCTGAGGAGGGGCCTCACTCACAACTATAAAGGATAAAAAATGTTTGAATTGATACTATGGCGGTGACATAAAGTGCGTGCTCCACCACAAGTTGATCT
>NW_021425651.1:0-321 GCF_001605985.2 Dendrobium catenatum
ACAAGCATTATACAGACTATGTATAAGTTTATACATGTTGTTTATAAGGGTTATATAAACTATGAACAAGTTTATGCAAAATATGTTCAAATTTATACATGCTATGTATAAGAATTAGACACATCATATATAAATTTTTACGCGCTATGTACAAGCACTATACATGCTAAGTACAAGTATTATACACTTTATGTACAAGTTTATACAAATATTGTACATGCTATGTACAAGTTTATACATGTTATGTATAAGTATTAGACATATTATCTATAAGTTTATACATGTTATGTACAAGCATTATACACATTATGTACATGCTAT
>NW_021425652.1:0-223 GCF_001605985.2 Dendrobium catenatum
TGAAACTGCACTTCTTCAAATTGGCTTTCAATTGATGCTCTTGAAGCACTTCCAATACCACCCTCAAATGTTCCAAGTGCTCTTCCACAGTCATGCTGTACACCAGGATGTCATCGAAAAAGACCAGGACAAACTTCCTGAGGTGCTGCTTGAATACTCGATTCATCAATGATTGAAAGGTTGCACGAGCGTTAGTCAATCCAAAGGGCATTACCAGAAATTC
>NW_021425653.1:0-718 GCF_001605985.2 Dendrobium catenatum
TCTTGGCTGATTTTCAAATACCTCAATCTCTACCTACTCCAATACACTGTGATAACACTTCTGCTTTGGCCTTAGCCTTAAATCCAGTGTTTCATGCTCGGACGAAACATATAGAAATAGATTATCAATTTATACGCCAGCATGTGGAACATGGTGCGGTTCAGCTTCATCACATATCCTCTCTTGATCAACCAGCTGATATACTCACCAAACCGCTTCAGCCAGCTCGTTTTGATGATCTTAGATACAAATTGAGCATTCGACCTTCGATTGCTCAATTTGCGGGGGACTGTTAGCACTACTGCAGGACCATCTTACCGCATCCACTCATTACAGCAAAATGATGTAAAAGTTCCTGCTCTGCCACAAACCAGGCCATCAATTCCACTGCTACAGCAACCGATTTCTGACCATCTTGTCTAAGCTTCTTTTATATATTTACCTTTGCTGTATGCGATAGTTTGAAAGGAAAGGAAATATGTTAAGCTCATTTTCTCCTCTGTTTTCCTTCGTCTAACTCCTACTGCAGGTACTTCACTTCATGCTTTACATGCGCTTCACCTATACTTTACCTGTGCTTTGGTTGTGCTTTTGATGCGCTAGGATTAAAATTCCATAGATACATTAAATATATAAAATATAAAATAAATCCAATTGAATATCCATGTGTCCACTCCACATATCAACATTTTATTGAAGTCAAGACGTATCCCTACGT
>NW_021425654.1:0-244 GCF_001605985.2 Dendrobium catenatum
ATTTATATTTTGTCAATGTCATTTGTGATAAAGAGAAGTGATACATAGTTTTAAAGAAATCAATTCTCTTCATTAAATTGTAAATCTTAAATCTGTCTTTAGGTATAAATTCTCCTACGACATCCTATTGACATCTTTGAAGTTAGGAATAAGCATCCCTAGTGGCATCCTAATCTTCATTCAGAGGAGAAGTATAAGCATCCCAGTGGCATCTTCTCTTCATTAAATCTTAAATCTTAAATCC
>NW_021425655.1:0-244 GCF_001605985.2 Dendrobium catenatum
AAATCATGTCCTTGAGAAATGTGTGCAAGTCCTTACATAGTAGCATCTCTTCCTTTAATGCCTCTCTACAAAATTACACTCTATACTGGGTCCAAGATCAACCCTATTAGAGGAGTATTTTGTAATGCTGGGAATTGCCGTTAAAAATCAATCCACGACTGAGCAGAGTGCCCGACTCCAATTTGAAGAGCTCGAGGCCTTGTAGAGTTTTTTTTTAAGGCTCAATAAAACTCAGAATCGTACG
>NW_021425656.1:0-312 GCF_001605985.2 Dendrobium catenatum
CTAGAGCTAATATAATTAAATTTAATTTAATGAGTTTATACTACAATACATGCTAGTTAAAAATGTCTCAAATTAAATATGCATAAGATTTTAAAAAAATAGGCTAATAAAAATAATTAAAAAAAAAAGATTAGGCTTCCCTAGGTATGGAACCTCATCCTCATTGGCCAGATTATTCAGACTATACCCACAGGTGGCAAAGTATCTTATAGAAGTAGAGAAAAATGCATTTAATATGCATGTGCCCCGTATGATTTTGGCTGTTCCCTAAGTTGTTAGATTTTTATGTTATTTAACTAAGTTGTTAGATTT
>NW_021425657.1:0-264 GCF_001605985.2 Dendrobium catenatum
ATAATCGTAATCTCTATAACATATAAAAGTTACGCGGTAAAAGTTTTACATGTGCAAAGTTATTCACATTTTTCAATAATGTATACAAAATTTTAATCAAAAAATTCACCCAAAACATTGTATTTTTTAAAATTGAGATGGACATAATGTAAATTACAACGAGATGAACAAGCTTTCCAACTGGGCTAACGGATGAAAACGACCCAGTCATCCAAAATAAGCGTTTTCTATTTTTCACTCCTCTCTTTTCCTCTTTTCCCCTAA
>NW_021425658.1:0-395 GCF_001605985.2 Dendrobium catenatum
AGGAAGGGATTAATTAGATGAATAAAAAAGTATAATCAATAATAATACATCATAAAAATATTAGTAAAAAAAATTAAATTTAGATAATATTAAATGAAATATAAAACATTATAATAAAATTAAAATTTTCAAATCACTTCAATTAAATTCAAGACAACTAAACTCAAAAACTTAAACTTAAAGGTAATACATCAACTCACTTAATAAATACTTAAAAACTAAATTAATAAGACATATATACATTGTGTTTTATTCCTTTGCAGTACACAAATGCATTAAATTCATATGTCTTTAATAAATCTTTAATGAATGGAAGCCTTTTATGCATATGCTTGATTCCTTTTGGAGGGCATATATACATTGTTTGAATAGTTGCTATTTGAATGATTTATAAT
>NW_021425659.1:0-1040 GCF_001605985.2 Dendrobium catenatum
GATTGGCGCTAACGGTTAACGGCCGGGTTAATGACAGCCGTTGGATGGCGGACCGAATGGCTGAGATTAACAGCGCTCCGATATAACGAAATTTAATCCGAGTCGTTGATCAAGATCAACGGCTGGGATTTCGTCTTCAACCTCCCGCTCGTATCCGAGACCGCAGGGCATCTCCGACTTGATCCAGGTGATCCCACCGGTGAACTCCGATGAAATTTTGCAGAGAGGATCAGGATGGTGGGAACCTTCAATCCAACGGTGGAAATTCGTTGGGATGAAGGTTTCCTTCACACTTGACGAAACTACCTAGCTAGGGAGCTCGGGATGGAGAAATTACCGCAGAGAAAGCCTCAACGAATGAGCTTCTCTATCAGTAAGCTTCAGGGGATGGAGGCGAACAGTTCTCCTTCAGACGTCGGGATCGGAGGACGGCCGGAGGTGAGACTTCGAGCGGGACGCTGAGAGCTCTCACGGGCATTTGCTCGAACGAAGCTTTTGGGAGTTCGAAGGAGCTCTAGGAATCGAATCAAAGCGAATGCCAATGCCTCTTGAGGTCTGGCAAACTCAGGGGTATTCGGCCACCTTTCGGGAGCTTGGACGGCTGGGATTGAACTAGGGAAGGCTCGGATCGCTGCCAGGTGGACGATGGCGACGTCCAGGGGGGATCGTGGAGATCAAACTGGTGGGCAGCATCCTTGAAATAGGGATTGTCTGGGGGGGACCACCGGAACTCAAATTCCATTGGCTCCGACCGCCGCCAGCCATGGTCTGGGTCGGGTTGACCGAGGGAGACGAATGGGGATATGCTAGAGCCAAGGGTGAAGTCAATTTGGCTTGGGGAGGCCTAGATTGAACTGGAGGTCGGGTTGGACCCAAACCTGCTCGGTTTGAGTCAAATTGAGCTCGATCCAAGTCAAGCCAGACCCTGGGTTTGGTATGGGAGGTAGGTTTGGGTCTGGTGCACCCAATGCAGGTGACAATTGGGTGCAATTTAATCTGGGTTAAAAGGTGGCTCGGGTTGATCCAAACCTGCTCGGTTC
>NW_021425660.1:0-272 GCF_001605985.2 Dendrobium catenatum
AATCGAATTTTTATTAGGTCCGGACACCTGACGTAGCTCTACATCCGGAAGCCAATAAAATGTCGCCACGTGCTCTTACTCTTTACCGCGCGGCCCGAAGACCCGACCGGGACCGGAACCCGATATTACTATGTATTAGCTGATTTGTACAGACCAGGGTATTGCTCGGTAATGAGAAATACCATTTTGTCAAGACCAATACCTAGCAACACCGAGCAATACCTAGCAACACCGAGCAATACCTAGCAATACCGAGCAATAACTAGCAATAC
>NW_021425661.1:0-363 GCF_001605985.2 Dendrobium catenatum
GCTTTTATACTTTAATTTTTTTGTAAATGAATTTGTTTGTTCAAGGTCTTTATCAAGTGGTTTTAATTTAAGTTTTAATGATTATAGATTTAAAATTTATTTTAAATATGCTTTGATTTTTGAAGTTATTAATCTTTAAGTTTTGAGGAATATTGTGTTCAAAAACATCTAAGTGTTAAAAGTTGTTGAAAAGCATACCCTAGACTCATACTTGTAATTATACAAATCCTCATGAACTGGGGTATAAGAATAGCATAGAGTCCCTCATTTTAATTAAATAATTTTATTACTAAAGCATTCTCAATCCAATAAACATTTGCCTCCTTAAAGTAGACAAGCGTGAAGGTATGAAAAGCTATAATG
>NW_021425662.1:0-231 GCF_001605985.2 Dendrobium catenatum
TGTTATTGGCGTCCGGATGTAGGCTACGTCAGATGTCCGGACCTAATAAAAATTTCTTAAATAGAGGTATTACAACGGAGAAGCAGATTTTTTTTCTTTTCAAATCAGCAAAAATTTGGAGGTATATCAAAAGGTGTTTTAAAAAAGTGGGGTAAACAAACATTAAAATAGTAACTTTTCGCGGATTGAAATCGGAAACGGAAAAATTTACGGACAATCAAACGAGGCCTT
>NW_021425663.1:0-240 GCF_001605985.2 Dendrobium catenatum
TTAATCCTCTTATACAAGGAAGATAAATTTATAAATTAGACCCAATCCTATAGTATGAATAAACAACTTGAATGAGATAATTATGAATTAAGTTCATCAATTCATAATATACCTATGAGATGTATAACGATAAAAAGATGAATAAAATTTCCACCTCTTCCAATTTCAATTTGACATATATCTTAATTTAAAAGAAGTTATTTATGGATATCATAATGGGTGAACCCAAATATGATAATT
>NW_021425664.1:0-210 GCF_001605985.2 Dendrobium catenatum
TGAGAATTATTTTCATTTGATATGTTTAAGCTAGTAGCAATATAATAATCTTCAGATATAGACATGATAAATACTAAATCTTTCTTCATTTCTTTCTTAGTCCCAGGATGCACAAAATATAAATTATACTCTATTATATCTATAAGATATTCGGGTACTACATAAGTAGATATTACAACATTTTTATTTACATTTTATCTTTTACATGAA
>NW_021425665.1:0-270 GCF_001605985.2 Dendrobium catenatum
ACGAATTTCACCAATATTTTTTAAATAAAATGATTTATTTTGTAGATATTTATCTATACCTTTTAAAGCCCTAAATAGATTTATAAGAATTTTATAATGAAAATTAATATTTAGAATTATAGAAGTTATTTTTGCTATTTATTACTGATATATGATATTTAGTGGCTCTGATTATTATTTATATTAAAATATAAAAGAATGATTATTTCAAATTAGATTATGAAGCATCACAACTTATATGGATGATGCAGATGTAATTTTAGTTTTAGT
>NW_021425666.1:0-200 GCF_001605985.2 Dendrobium catenatum
TGATTTGGTATAAATAGAATAAGTGTAACATATAATTCTATATATTTTACATTATTTTTATTCTTTTTTTATTCTTTTTTTTTTTTACATTCTTAGAAATTATTTAACAACTTCATGATTATTTTATTTTTGTCTTGTTTGGAACGGCTTTCTTATTATTTCTTAAAACAAATTTTTAGTACAAATTTTTTTTAGTACTA
>NW_021425667.1:0-214 GCF_001605985.2 Dendrobium catenatum
GGTACCGAGCATGTACCTAGCAGTACCGAGCATGTATTGAGCGGTACCGAGCATGTACATGCTCGGTACTGAGCGGTACATGCTCGGTACCGAGCATGTACTGAGCGGATGGATGAAAGAAAGTCGAATCAGGAGTTATTCAAGCTTTCGTTACTACACGTCAAAGTCAAGGCCACAACAACACCGCGTACCTGCTCTTCCGACCTAACCGATG
>NW_021425668.1:0-222 GCF_001605985.2 Dendrobium catenatum
AGAAAAGGACTCCTTCACTTTATCCGTGAGGGATTTAACTAGTGGTACTCTACTCGACAAACCAAGGGCCGATCGAGTTGCAAATTTGTCATGGGCAATGGATGGAAAGGCTCTGCTTTACACTGTTACAAACAGTGAAAAAAGGCCACATCGGTGACTTTGCCAGAAAGTTATGATCCAATGAATTTTTTTCCTTTTCTTTTTCTATTGTAATTGTATATT
>NW_021425669.1:0-207 GCF_001605985.2 Dendrobium catenatum
CCATCGACCTAATACAAACCTAAGGGTTTAGGTCACCAGCATCTACTCCTTCATCAAGCCCGCCAAAGCTAAAAGCATATGGCCGAAGGAACACAAAAATCTCCTAAAAAATCATTATTGATAAATCAGGTGATCCTTCATCAATGTACGCAGCATAAAGCACAGGACAAAAAGAACCAGAATCTCATGACTCAGTCTAAAACTATG
>NW_021425670.1:0-210 GCF_001605985.2 Dendrobium catenatum
TAAAGAATGAGTTTTTCTTCTCTAATATCTGAAAGATATAATCATAACTAAAAATATTTAAGAATTTTGAAAAATAGAACTAACTTACAAAAAATAAATAAATAAAAAATGACCAATGAAGCCAAATCAAAAAATATGCAATGATGCCAAATTGAAAAAAAAGATATATATACAAAATGTATCAAAAAATAAAAATAAGCACAAAGAGTA
>NW_021425671.1:0-247 GCF_001605985.2 Dendrobium catenatum
GATGCAACAATGACTAATGTCAGGAACTTGATAAGAATGATCTTTTGAGATTTAGAGCAAAAGTTGCCCCCCAGTCGGGAAGCACGTTCCCACAGACGGCGCCAAACTGTTGCGTATGAGAATATACGTGGCGATAGAGTTTGTAAATTCGCGTCCTAGCGTTGAACGAGTATTTCGCATACAAACAGAAAAGATAAAGTGAACACCAATGTTTTTACGTGGAAAACCCAAAAAGGGAAAAAACCAC
>NW_021425672.1:0-287 GCF_001605985.2 Dendrobium catenatum
CCTGCAAAAGTAGAATGTACTTAGGTAATTATATAAATGCAATTGTAAAGCATCCATGTAAATATAAATGTTTTAGATACTTGTATAGCTATATTGATTTATATAGTGAAAGGAAATATAAAAAATTTAGAAATGATTATTTTTGTACTTTTATTAGTTATAAAAGAAAATAATATTTCTTCCTTTGAAGATTATTATATTTTGAAATTGTATATATGATCTAAAATATAGAAGATTAATGATTAAAATAAATAATCATATTCAAATCTATATTATATAGGAATAGA
>NW_021425673.1:0-312 GCF_001605985.2 Dendrobium catenatum
GAGGGAGGGAGATTGAGAGAGGGTGAAGGAGGGAGGATGGGAGAGAGAGAGAGAGCGAGATAGATAGAGAGAAGGAGGGTGAGAGAGAGAGAGAGAGAGAGAGAGAGAGAGAGAGAGAGAGAGAGAGAGAGAGAGAGAGAGAGAGGGAGAGAAAGTGAGTGAGAGAGATGGAGAGATTTGGAGAGAGAGAGATGGAGAGCGAGAGAGAGAGAGTGAGGGAGAGGGAGATAGAGAGAGGGAGAGAGAGAGAGGGAGAGTGAGATAGAGAGAGGGATGGAGATTGAGAGAGGGGGAGGGAGAGGGAGGGAGAGG
>NW_021425674.1:0-203 GCF_001605985.2 Dendrobium catenatum
TCTCTCTTACATTATATATAATTTATAATATTATAATATATATATTATATGTAAAATAAATAATAATGATAATAATAAAATAAGAAGAAAGAAATAAAAAAAAAGTAAGACTTGCAAACAGGTATCAAAGACCCGCGCCATCAATCTTAGATATGGGCGAATGGTTTTAAATTTGAAGACCTGCGCCATTGATTTTTAATCCG
>NW_021425675.1:0-568 GCF_001605985.2 Dendrobium catenatum
TAAAAAATGCCCGCCTATATATTAAAAATGACATGTTTGTACCAAACAAAAAAATTTCGTCCCGTACAAAAATTCTCGATCGTCCTGTACGAAAATATTTCGTACAGACGATCTAATATGACCAGAATGAAATGGCTTTCGTAATCAATGCAACTTACGAAGCATCCTTTCGTACAGACTTTTGACCAGTCTGACTGTACAAATCAACACGTGTTCGTCCCGGAAAGATAAGAACTTATATCATTTTAATGATAGTTAAAAATGTCCCCTACATCGAACAGACATGTATTCGTTCAGACGAACCAAAGGTTCGTACAGATGAAGTTCATATTAAAAATTATCTTATCCATTCAACTTCTCCATTCATTCATCCCATCATTTGAAAAATATTTTGTCCCGAATGATTGTGACGATCGTACAGGCGAAGTACATTAAAACTTCGCTTAAAACGGTTCTAAATCCCACAGTTTGTCATACTACACAAATCGTCCTGAACGAAACGATTTAATCCCGGACGATGATGACTTAAAAAAAATTTGCACTCAAACTAAAACTACAATTCAAAAAC
>NW_021425676.1:0-1239 GCF_001605985.2 Dendrobium catenatum
GGCTTGGAGTGATTGATTTAAATGCTTAGATAAAAAATGTTTTCTGCAACATTGATATTTTAATTTTGTTTTGTGTTCATTGTATTTTTTAGTTTTTTTTGTGAATTTTTTTTCTTAAAAAGGTATGTATTTAGTTTGTCTTGTTTGTTTTTATTCATTTTTGTTTTGAGTGTGAAAATGTAAATTTGTGGTTATCATCATTCGGGACGAAAATTATTCATACGGGACGATTTGTGTAAAATGACAAATTGTGTGATTTCGAACCGTTTTAAGAGCAGTTTTTAATGTAATTCGTCTGTACGATCGTCTGGGATGAAATATTTTTCAAACGACGGGATGAATGAATGTAGCAGTTGAATGGATAAGACAGTTTTTAATATGAACTTCGTCTGGACGAACCAAACTACCATAAAAATGAATTGAATTTTTGATCGTCCGGACGAACACGTATTCGTCTATATGATCATTTTGGTCAAAGCTTGTACAAAAGGACGCTTCGTAAATTATGTGTTTACGAAAAGCCGTTATTTTTTAAACTCATTCGTTCGTCCTTATGAAATATTTTCGTACGGGATGAATCGAATTCGTATGGGACGAATAAAAACTTCATTTGGTACTATCAGACATTTTTCTTTAAATTGACGGTAATTTTTACTGAACAATCACTTTCACACATCTCTTTCAATCCTTTCTTCTCTTCCTATCTTTCAATGTCAAGTTTTAGCAAGCACCAAAAGTGCTTGGCTAAGGGTCCACCAAGAAATACATCTGAAAACTTCCTTTTTAGAGCCAATGAAGAATCCTTTGTTAGGTTTGTCTCTGCGAAAATCACCCCATCTAGAGTTCTCCTACAGGATCAATTAACCTTTAAGGTAATGCACTTGTTTACCTCTACTCAATTTGGTGTAATCCTTACTTTAGTACACTTCTACAATAGAGAAACCTTTCACTATTTTTTGGTAAACATATCATTCAACTCCGACCATTCTATCATCAGTTCTTTTGTTTTCAAAAAGAAAATTTAAATCACCAAGGCTGACTTCGGTATCTTCCTAAACTTAAGGACTGAAGGCTTAAGAGAACACACCTTAACCACCACAAGTTTTGATTGGACTGAAGTTAATCGTGTGATTAGAGGAATAAGAGTTAAGGGTCATTTGCTAAAGTATCAACTTTACTGCGTGATGCCCATATCATCCAATACGTACTAAGAACTTCCATTATACCTAAAGCTGGTGA
>NW_021425677.1:0-226 GCF_001605985.2 Dendrobium catenatum
TTTTAAATTAAAAAAATAGTTTTTAATTCATAAACGTAGCACCTTTTTAACATTGTTGCGTCCCGGAGTATTCGCAACGGTAGAGAAATATAAAGTTTAGAGTCTTAGCATTGTACAAAGATCCAACACACAATCAGATAAGAGAGAGGGTGTAGCATTTATAAGAGACACCAGAGGATTTACGTGGAAACTCCTGAAAATGGGAAAAAACCTCAGGACCTGGCCC
>NW_021425678.1:0-1524 GCF_001605985.2 Dendrobium catenatum
AAGACACGACCTATTCTAATTATGGTTGATTGTAAGTATTAAAATCCATACAATAATTTTAACTTGTAGATAATAAAAAAATTAATTGCAAAAAAGTGCATGTAAAAAGGAAAAAAGCATACCAAAAATATTTATAGTGGTTTGATAAACCTTGATGTACACACACTCCTTGTAGTCTTCTGCTCTGGGTTTTGAACTAGTACTAGGTGACTCACATTTTTTTCCCACAGCTTTGTAGAGATGCCCTTTTAAAATCCATTCCATAAACCCCTGGTGTTTTAGAGAACTGGATGCTATGTCACCCTCTTGATTATGGTAGAGAACCTTCAATCTTTTTCTCCCTCTAGGAGAAGGAAGAGAACCACAACTCTATTTTCTCCCTATAAGAGAAGGCAGAGAACCATAACTCCTTTTTCTCCCTCTTGGAGAAAGAATTGAACTACAACTCCTTTTCTCCCTCCCAAGAGAAACTTCTAGGCCCCCCCCCGCCACAGGAGGAATCAAGGTGCAAGCTGGCCTAAAGAAACTATGTGAACACATCACACTACTTCTCCCTAATGCTTAACCACATCATCTTCTTTCTCTCTCACCCAAGAACTCTCAAAAACCATTCTCTCTCATAGTTACTTCAATAGCAAAAAACTACTCTCTTTTTTTTTTAGTTATTAAAACATTATATAAATATTGGTCTTCAAAAACCCCTAAAAATTCAAGTTAGACTTCTCTGTTCACAAAGTATGATATATTTTCATACAATATGATTAGTTCAAGAACTATAATCATCCAGTACAATGCAATCAATCATTAAGATGAACCGTTCAAATTTTATGAATACATCGTACAATATGATATGTTTAATTTCTATGAATTGGTATAAGACAATTTTTGGGATGATTAAAAATCATCTTTGTTAATCATCCCATACTATTCTAATCGTTCAATACAATAAATTATTTTCTAATGTATCTTTAAGTATGATTTAAACATTGTATAGAATGACTAGTTCAAAAATCATAATTACATTTGGTATTATCTTTGGGAAGACCAAATTGTTTTTGTGTTGATCATACGGTACGATCAAGGTCATACAGTACGATCTATTATAATAAGTTAAACCAAGATTAAATTGACTAATTACAGGGGATAATTTAAGTAACATTTCAAAATTTTAAATAATGTAATTAGAATCGTATAGTATGATTAGTTCATAAATCATTTTTTAAATTTCTTAATTTATCTTGTGGTTAGAGTATACAGATCAAAATGAATCAATACAGTATCATAAGCATTATACAATATGATAAGTTAATTAAAATTAATGATTTAATTAGCTGTTAAAAAGAATTTTTTTAATAATTTATTATTCATTATGATTGTAAGTTATAAAATACGACTAGTTAAAAATATCATCTAAAATTTTCCTCACTTTCTTTCTGTATGTTTGAACAGTCACCAATTGCATACACCCTTATGTGACCAGACTCAAGAAATAAAAAATTCTAAGAATGTTAAAATTATAGATTC
>NW_021425679.1:0-400 GCF_001605985.2 Dendrobium catenatum
GTGTTTCGTGTCGTGTCAAAAATTGACACCCCTATTCCTAAAGCCATAGCTCGATATTCTGCTTCTGCACTAAATCTTGCCACTTCATTCTGTTTCTTGCTTCTCCATGTAATTAGGTTACCTCCAAGAAATGTGCAGTATCCAGAGGTAGATCTTCTATTAACAGGTGATCCTTCATAGTTAGCATCCGTGTATACTTCTAGGGTTATTCTGCTATCTCTCTTAAAGAGATTCCCTTTTCCTGGGTTTCCTTTAAGGTAGTTCAATATCCTGTCAACCGCTTGCATGTGGATCTGCTTTGGATTTTGCATAAACTGACTGACCATGCTTACAACAAATGCTATATCTGGTTTAGTGTGTGAAATATAGATTAATTTTCCTACCAGTCTCTGGTAGGCCC
>NW_021425680.1:0-276 GCF_001605985.2 Dendrobium catenatum
AACTATAGTGCATGTGCAGGGGTACTTTGAAATATTTTGTAAACGCCTTCTGCCCGCTTGCATGTATATTGCGGGTCCGGTGGCGTTGGATTGTAGATTGTAGACGCCTTCTATCTGCTTGTATGAGTGTTGCATATCCGGTGAGTGGCGTCTTAGTGCTGATTCCCCTTTCTCATTCACCGGGGAAGGTCTTACTGAACTTTGGAGTCAATGACTGCTGATTTGGGGAGAACTCCTTTTAGGATCTTCGGTGTAGCAAACTTGTTATTTCCAGTA
>NW_021425681.1:0-230 GCF_001605985.2 Dendrobium catenatum
ACGCAATCCTGAACTGGCTTCGTCTGTTCGTCCGATCATTTTAATTCCTGAAAAGTTAGAAGAATTAAGTAGTCCAAAAAAATCAATAGTGTTTATCAATCATCAAAAAATAAGTCATGAAAATAGGTTTGCAACAATCTCCCCCTTTTTTATGATGGCAAAACTCTACTAAAATAATTAGCAGTAAAGGTTAAGGATCGACAAAAAAGAACAATCATAAACTTCTCCCC
>NW_021425682.1:0-206 GCF_001605985.2 Dendrobium catenatum
CATACCTTGGTAGGAGTTAGGCTGTGAGATATTATCCATAGAGTTGGTAAGATGCGAAGTGGCGCCTGAGTCTATATACCAATCCTGTGAGGGTGTCGCTGAGTCTGCAACCAAAGCTTTAGGTGCAGTTTGTTGTGGACTAGGAGTGTAATTTACATTCAGGTGATGCCAACATTGAGATGCTGTATGACCTCTTTTGGCACAGA
>NW_021425683.1:0-639 GCF_001605985.2 Dendrobium catenatum
GCACTATTTTACTGGCGTCCAAACGTAGAGCTCGTCAGGTCACCTGACCAAATAAAAGTTCCAAAAAGGGCAATGCAATTTGATGTATATAAATTGATTGTGCGGGTCTTACCAAAAAATCTTAAAGATAGTGAAAACAATGACAAAACTATTTATATTTATTCAATATCTATTTTAGTTTACAAAAAAATATGTCAAAACGTTTTAAATTTTACTTGGCTTGATTTTCAATTTACTTTATTTATCATAAAATTGTTAACATGGGGAAATTATTTCAATTGTGAATTTTTTTCATGATCATATGACAAAATTCCTCATAAGATGATCACTAATTACTTATGTGTGTTTGCAATAATCCTAAATTTCCAATAGTAAAATTCTTAAATATTTATATGATAATTGATATGTCACAAAAAATCGTCTTGATTGAGCACAAATCTTGAGGTACATTTTATTTTGAAACTTTCAATATTAAATTTGTGACCATCCTAAGGCAAACTTATTCAAACTTATAGTTGAACTAAGTGTATTGATGTGACAAATCCAATGACACCAAAAATAATCCAATCTGAGACCAAGTTAATGGATGGAAGAGTAGTTGGAAGATTTAAAACATTAATTGAATGATCAAATGACCTC
>NW_021425684.1:0-644 GCF_001605985.2 Dendrobium catenatum
GATTGAAGAACAAATTGTATCTTTGCTATTTTCATTGCTACTAGTAAAATACAAGTGTTTTCTCCTCATCTCCTGCAGTTTCCCTCTACTTTTCTACTATTTTTGGCTGATTTCCTGCTGTGGACAGCAGTTCGCTTTGAGATTTGTTGCTAAAGTGATTAGGGAATACTTGAAATCAAGTATTTCCTATCACAATACAGTTACTCTAAAAAGGTACACGGCATGATACCTTACTAGGATTAATGCAAATCTAAATGAGGGTTGAATTCTCTTACTATTACTAAATAATAGACGAAAGATCATTACAATGATGAATGAGATTATGAAATAATTACTTAGATAAGCTCACTATTACCATATGTGTAATCTAATTGCAGAATAGTTCTGTTCTATAGCGTGTCTATTCAATATGATCAATCATGCAAGATGATTCAAGATTAAAGTTTCCTCTGATCAAATAATATGCTTAGTATAATTTCATAAATTACAAGTTATCAAATAACTAGACAATCTATTTTCTTTAAATGAAAGCAAAAGACATTAAAAATCAAGGATAATGAGAGGTTTGAAAATATCCAAGAATTTCAGCAAAAAATCAAAAATAAATAAAACCAACAAGCAAATCGAAATAATTTCACAAAACA
>NW_021425685.1:0-242 GCF_001605985.2 Dendrobium catenatum
TAAGGATTTGTGTTCTGAACATTTAAGTGATGATTCTATGATGCATAATAAATTTAATCTATCAAAAATATTATGAAAATTATAAAGAATATTTTCAAATGATTTTTTTTACTCAATATGACACATGTAGGGTTGTAAGTGGGCTAAGTCGACTCATTAGCTAGCTTGAAATAGACTCACTAATAAGCTCATAATTATAATGAATATTCCTATAAATATTTTACGTTAAATTTTTCATAGAA
>NW_021425686.1:0-284 GCF_001605985.2 Dendrobium catenatum
CTTTGCTAAAATAAAAAAAAATACAAAAAATAATAAAATAAATAAAATAAAATAAAATATTTTCTTTGATTGTTTTTAGTTTTTATGTTTGTTAACTTTTTAATTTTTTTGTTTTATTTATTTTTTTGGGGCTTTCTCTGATCATCTCCATTTTTCTTTGGTTTTCAAATTCTTGTCACATCGTCCTGGCTGATACCTCTATCCTCCTGGATGATATGATAATTTCTCTTCAAAATTTTATCTGCTGAACTTTTCTAAGCCTTCTGTAACGCATCATCGCAGAA
>NW_021425687.1:0-997 GCF_001605985.2 Dendrobium catenatum
TATGAGGCAATAAAAAAAAAAATCATTTGGGATAATCCTAGGCTTCGTTTGAGATGATCTTCTTACTGCTTAAAACAGCTTTCAAGTAGAATACATTATCTCTATTTGACGACAACCAACATTAGTCATAGACCACAAACAATATTGTCTTTGGCGCCAATGCTAATTCTTAGCGTCACCATTAATATCAACATATGTTGTCACTTACTATCACGTCCAAAGTAGGCTGTCTGAAGTTACCGTCAAGATGGGTGTCCGCCATCATCACTAAGATCAACATTAATTACGGCTTGCGATACAAAAAATAAATAAGTTGTTTTATAAATATTACTTGTAAATCATTTGTTTACCCCAAAGTCCGTGAATGTCACCTCCCAATATTTTCATCAACCATACACCCAAAATGACCCAACTCACTCATCACTTGGAGAGATTATTACGTGAGGACCCCGAACGCGTCCAGAGATCAATCCGGACACATCACGTCACCCAATGCACTATGTATTGAGTGACACTAGGCATTCGAATTAGCATCAGGATAGGGCTGCAAACAAATTGAGCGTTCGACGAGCTGCTTGTGGCTCGCTCGGGTCGATCAAGGCTCGTTCATGTTCGTTTGATAAGATAAACAAATGAGTTTGAACACTCTTGATAAATACTCGATAGCTAAATGAACGAGCTTGAACACTGTGTCATTCAGTTCATTTATGTTCACGAACAGTCTTACTTAGAAGCTCGTGAACAAACTCGCTTAGAAATTCGATTAGAGCTCGATTAATAAGCTCTATTAGAGCTCAATTAGAGTTTTAAAAATAAATTCTATTAAATATACTAATTTAATATTTTTTAAATTTTAACCATTTTCATTAGATATATTTTTTATCTTTATTTTTACTAATCTAACAAATTAGAAATATTTTATTAAATCTTCTACTAAAAATTATTTTAAACTTCCACCGGTCCCGCCTCAATTTATAAAAATTTTATTAAACTCCCG
>NW_021425688.1:0-767 GCF_001605985.2 Dendrobium catenatum
CATGATTCGATTAACTTCTTTCTAGAGTAACACTCAGTTCAAATTATTCAGTATGATTCTAAAATTGTATAGTTCTATTAGTTTTAAAAATATAAGTTTTGCCTCACTCCTTAGTGTGTGTGTGCGTGTGTGTGTGTGCATGATAATGCAATTACAATCACACTTTCTCAAACTGAATAAAAATAGAAAAAGGTACAGACTTTAATTACAAGAAACCCTAATCTTATCTATCTTAAAGTCTTCGGTAGTCTAGAGTATGATTTTTCTGATATGTTAGTACACATAAATAACAAAAGTATATTTTTTTAAATATGTGTTAGGAAAAATAATAATCAACACAATAATATTTTGGTACCATTAAAAACTCACATAATATAAAAGCATCGTTTTAAAAACTAAGTTTAAATAAAAGCCACCATGTCTCTCCATCCAAGTTGCATATTTTGGAAGATGTTCTAAGCATCAATGTGTTGTCCGTCAACGGACTGAGGTTTTGGTGAATTTTAAGTCACTTTTTTTCTTTTTCTTTTAATGTTGTCATAATAACATATCTTTTATGAAACTTTTTTATTATTTCATTTGGTGAAACATATGAACCACGAAATTGAAATGACCAAAGCTTTAAATGTCTGAAATAATGAGTTTATGAAGGTCAAGTACCTGTAGGAACAGTATAAAAAGAGGTATGATAGCAAAATTAAGTAGTTGAAGGCTATGGGGGAGCAACTAACATAATGTATGGCAGAATTGGCTACTATGGAAACTTC
>NW_021425689.1:0-216 GCF_001605985.2 Dendrobium catenatum
CAGTGGGATCAAGGGTACTTCCAGTAAGAAATATATCGAAGAGTTGGGACCGAACTAGCTAAAAATTTGAGCTTATCGGAAGCTTGGTCTAAAATTCTTGAAAAATTAGCTTTTACGATACACCCTCTTTTAATGCATTCCTTATTGCTCTATCCATAGAGATAAGACAAAGAGACAATTCAAGAAACCTCCTATTGCTCTATCCAAAGAGATAAG
>NW_021425690.1:0-327 GCF_001605985.2 Dendrobium catenatum
CTCTCTCTGTCTCTCTCTCTCCCTCTCCCTCTCTCTCTCTTTCTCTCTCTCTCCCTCTCTATCACTCTCTCTCTCTCTCTTTCTCTTTCTCTATCTCTCTCTCTTTCTCTCTCTATCACTCTCTCTCCCTCTTTCTCTCGCATTCTCCCTCTCTCCCTCTCACTCTCTCTCTCCCTCTCTCCCTCTCTCTCTTTCACTCTCTCTTCTCTCTCTCCCCCCCCTTTCTCTCTATCTCTCTCACTCTCTCTCCCCCCTCCTTGCTCTCTCTCTATCTCCCTTGCTCTCTCTCCCCCTTGCTCTCTCTCTCCTTTGCTCTCTCTCTCCCCC
>NW_021425691.1:0-200 GCF_001605985.2 Dendrobium catenatum
GGGCGTGAGGCACCAAGAACTTGAGATTAGAGATTACGAATTTTAATGAGGAGGAGATGGGCGTAGATTTGACCGCTGTGACGGAAGTGGTAGCGAACGAGGATGACGCTTGTTCTTAATGTGCCATGGCTTAAACCTCAAGATCGACCTACTTCTGATGCCATGTAGAAACGCAAGCAAGTAGAGAAGAAGAGAAACAG
>NW_021425692.1:0-229 GCF_001605985.2 Dendrobium catenatum
GGAGGCTATTTAAGGCCCCATTTTATTCTATTATGGACGATGAATGATTTTTAGAATTTTTCCTGCACTTGTGTTTGAGAGCCTTTGAGAGTTCTTGGAGAGCTTTGTAGAGATCCCTTGGAGAGGGAGATTGGCGCATCACCCACCAACCTTGGATACGGCCGGGTTCGTGGCTTTTTCTCTTGTATTTTTGTCTTCCTTTGCCACCTTCCATCACTCGTTTTCGTCA
>NW_021425693.1:0-278 GCF_001605985.2 Dendrobium catenatum
TTTACTTGTGTTTTTCTTCCCGATTTCCCTATTTCCTGCTGTATTTCTACTGTTTTGCTGCTGTGGACAGCAGTTTGCTGCTGTAATTTTACTGGTTTGGGTTAGGATTACTTGAGAACTCAAGTATTTCCTATCAAATTGGTATCAGAGCGGCGATTTGGGACCACCGGCGGCTGAAATTCTGAAATTTCAGCAAGTTATCGTTTCCGGAAGAAGATTTTTTTGGGATCCGTTTGAAGACCGATGGCCGGGAAGAAGGTAGACGTCTTGGAAGGCGA
>NW_021425694.1:0-270 GCF_001605985.2 Dendrobium catenatum
AGAAATAAGCAATTAAGGTTCGTGAGCCTCCGTAGTCTAAGAATCATATGCCCTCACGAGGTCTTTGGTGAGAGCACACCAGCAAAATCATCAAATGTCAGATTTAGGAACCCAAACAGGTTTGCGTTCCTTCTTCTGAAAAGAAGAATGTGATGCATGAGTATTATGAATTGAATTATGCAATTTGGGTCTCCATACCCAATGTGTGCTACGGTGAATGGTGCAAGTGTGTCCTATGTGTCCTAGCATGCCACATGAAAAACATCTAAC
>NW_021425695.1:0-5867 GCF_001605985.2 Dendrobium catenatum
GAAGATCCTCCTTATCTCTTTATTCTTCTCCATTAAACTTCTCAATAAATGTATAGCTTCCATAGTATGTGGCATGAATCCAAATTGATTTTGAGAAATAATAGTATCATGTTGTAACCCATGTTCAATAACTCTCTCCCATAGTTTTAATGTATGGCACATTAACTTAATTGTTCTATAATTCACACACTTTTGTGTATAACCTTTATGCTAATGAATGACCAGTTGGTAAACTTACAGTTTCAATTTACTTTTTGATGTCCTGTGATAGATGAGGATGGATTTAATATAATAGATATATAATAATAAACATAGTTATTTGATCTTTTCAATAGTAGGAATTCAATTTGTGCCCCCATCTAAATGATAAAATTATTTTATGTGCCCTTAGAAAAATTTATGACTCCACCACTGGTGATAGATGAACCAATTTGGTTCAAATTATTGTTATCGTGATGCCAATTTGTTAAAAGATCAAAATAAAAAAGAATATTAATTAAAAAATAAAATCAACTACATTTATTTTAAAAATGTGTTTTCTATTGGATAATATGAATAGGATTAGTAATTTTTTATCATGCATCTATGAACTAAATTAAAATTAAAATACTAATTAATAAATTATAGAGTGCTCTTTGTGCTAATACTAGGCAATTAAACAATAGAGAAAAGTGTTTTATAACGTTCACTCATTAGAAAAGCACCTGGCATGATGATAAAAAATGTAACACTTTTCTTTTATGCATTAGAACATGACATGTTTTATAAACGTATAAACATTTTTTCGATTATGACACCATGAAGTTTGTTCTAATAACCAGGTCATACCCTAGCATACTGCGACACAGGTAGGACACTTCCAAACCCTAAAATATGGTGTTAAATTGGAATATTCAAGGTTAAAGTGTAACATTGCTTTTTGATTAGCTGCTTTGCGGATATTAGGTTTGATTATGCCGTTACTGATTACATTTCTAATACTAATCATGATACTTTTTGGCATTTTGCAATTTTATGCCTAGTTTAAACGGATTTTTATTGTTGTCTTCATATGTATTTATGTATGTTGCATGGATCTGTATATGCATAAATGACTATTTGAAATCAATACTAATTTGTTTCTTATTAATTGTGTTTTTTGGTAAATAGCAAGTTTTATGATCTATCTTTTAAATTCTTAAAAACTTTAGAACTGTTTTTTTTTTTTTGTAAGGTTCTTAAATTTCATCAGCAATTACTAATAAAAATATCAATAGTACTTCAATGGTATATTTTTGCCACTTGATTTTCTTCCATTTGGCTTATTTAAGCTAAGGGGTTGTTTGGTAAGAAGCACTAAGAGCATATTACATTTCATTTCCAACGTTTTAGCTTTTTTTTGTTTGGTTTGACATAAAAAAATACAAAGTAAAATTTTGAGGGATTTGAAATACCTAAAAATCCCTATTTTCCCTTATATCCTAAATCAATTGATTTCTTAATTCCTAGCCTTCATGCTAAACTTGCCTATTTGTGTTGCCTCAGCCTTGTCTTCGCCCACTCGAACCCCTCGCCCTTCCCTTCATTTGCTCACATGGCTTATTCACTCGCACCCCCTCACCTTTGTCTCTCGTAGCTCGGTGCCTTGCCCTCACCCATAGCGCCCTCTTCTTTGCTCGCTTGCATTGCGAAGCTTGCATTACTCTCACCTTCGCTCACTCGTGCTATGTCACCTAACATTGCGTAGCTTGTCACTTGCCTCTTTTTGCTCTGCATTTGTGTGTGTGTGAGAGAGAGAGAGAGTTGTGATGTTTTTATTATTTTATATCATGTTATTTGATATGCTTAAATTCATTATACCTAACTATTACATGTTTCCAAGTACAACAACAACAACAACAACATCAAGCCTTTATCCCACTACGTGGGGTCGGCTACATGAATCCTTTTTCTCCATTGAGTCCTATTAAAAGCCAAATTCTCGTTTAAATCTAATAAAGAAAGGTCATTCCTAATATTATCTAACCAAGTCTTTTTAGGTCTACCCCTACCTTTCTTAACACAAGTCAAATCTAATACCTCTACTCTCTTAACTGGGTCGTCGGAAGGCCGCCTTTTTATGTGACCAAACCATCTAAGGCGACTCTCTCTAATCTTATCTTCTACTGGAGCTACTCCAACCTTTTCACGTATATGCTCATTTCGTATCCTATCTCTAAGGGTAAAGCCACTCATCCATCTAAGCATCCTCATCTCTGCCACACTTAACTTAGTATTATGCTTCTCTTTTAATGGCCAACATTCGGCACCATAAAGCATTGCAGGCCTCACTACCATCTTATAGAATTTTCCCTTAAGTTTGAGGGGTACATTTCTATCACATAACAAGCCCGATGCATTCCGCCACTTCAACCATCCAACTTGAATTCTGCTGATAATATCCCCATCTATTTCACCATCACTCTGAACAATAGATCCAAGATACCTAAAACGTGTACTCTTATTAATGACTTGATCGCCCAAAGTCACAATCCCCTCACTAGGACTATTACTGCTAAAATTACACTCCATATATTCCGTTTTAGATCTACTCAAGCGAAAACCTTTAGACTCTAAGGTTGACCTCCATAATTCAAGTTTACCTTCAACTCCCTCTCTAGTCTTATCAACAAGAAGAATATCATCAGCAAAAAGCATACACCAAGGTACATCATCTTGCAAATGTCTAGTGAGAACATCCATGACTAAAGCAAATAGATATGGGCTTAAGGCTGATCCTTGATGTAACCCAACTGAAATAGGGAAATACTTGGTCAAACCACCTTGTGTTTGAACACAAGTAATAGCTCCTGCATACATATCTTTAATGATTTGAATATAAGCATTATTGACTCCTTTCTTATCAAGAACTCTCCATAGCACTTCTCTTACATGTTTCCAAGTAACTAGCTAAAAACTATTCATTTCACATTCATTAAAGATGCATATTATATGCTTGATCTTTGTTTTATTTATTAAAACTCTTTTATCTTCTAGAAGTTTACTCATTCTAACTTTTCACTCATTTAAGATGTTGCCTAACTAATCAATCTTATTTTATTTGCAAATAGCATACACTCAAATACTCATTTTGAATGTCTGTTATAAGCATCATCATAATTAGTTCATAAACATATAGACTTATAAATTGATTGTTTGATGTACTTTTATCATGAATGAAAGCTTCTTGGAGACTCCATAATTATACTTAATATTGTTCATTGCTACATCATATATGTCTTTAATAACTTCTGGAAAAAAAATTTTCCTTATGAATGCCCAATGTTTCCATCTCGTAGAATGTACGTGTTTCCAAGATAGATAAATGTTATATGGAGATCCTTTGTTGCTCTCAATATTTTCAATTAATATTTTTTTTTTGCATAAGAATCATATCTATATTAAATTGCATGTCACAAAATCAAATTGGCTCTTGTATATTGATAGTTTGGTTCTATGATTATGTTTTGTTACTCACCTATAACTTGATTGTATGACTCATTTATTTATTTGTTTTTCGAAATCATAATTATAGTCCTGAAAATTTGTTAAATAATCGAATGCTAGTGTCAAAATATTTCTTCAGTTATTTAGTATTTCATACTTTATAATATTATTTCATAAAAAAAGTTTTATTAATCAGATTATTCTCATACATATTATATTTCCTTAAATTTCTAATTATCTATCTTTTATGTATCTAAAGCTTTATATTGATTGTTTTTCTTTAAAGTTAATTCAACCTTACTTTTTTTGAATAAATTTGGAGGTTATATGATTTTTTTCATTTAATTATACTAGACTGAAATTCTCGTATAATTTCTGAGCCTTTTTTCCTTCACGCCTTTGCAATTGGCTAAGATATTGTTATTTTTATTAGTTAATACATCAAACTAGATCAAAATCTATAGTTCTCTTTTTTCTCACCTTTGTTATTTGTTTATCCCATTTCCTCCTTTAATATTTAGCTTATTATATAAGTCATTATGAGTCATTTTTTATTTTTCTAACAACAACAACAACTGCTACATCAAGCCTTTGTCCTACTACGTGGGGTCGGCTACATGAATCCTTTTTCTTTAAAGGATTCATGTCCTGATTATTCGACAAGTTTTACGCTGGCTTTCAACTACCTAATTCAACCCTCTACTTTTTTCATCCAAGACTTAGGACCTGACAACGACAATTGTATTTTTCTAACAAACGGAAGAAAAAAAAACTAAATTTTTACTCATGATTTTCGGAACTCTTGCACAGAAGGAAGGAAGCGAAACTATTATCTTATCTTCTCCTTCTCTCATTTTTTAAGTGCTGGATGTGCTACCATGCTGTGTTGTAATGTTCCTGTATTTGTGTCTGAAATTAAATTTTACATACGGGCTTTGCACTTCTGCTGCAAGGTTTTTGTGAAACCAGTAGACGCATTTAAGAAGTGTTATACAAGCCACCATAGAAATTATTCATCCTTTATGACACTATATTTTAGTCTCTGGGGTAGATTCTTTACTCGCAAGAAATAAAATGTGGTTTTGTAGTGTGGCCTTCTGTTTTTGGTTCCAGTGACTTGTTTGATTCTACAGCTCGATATGTAAGCGGGGGGGAACTTTTTATTGGAAATGAAAATTCTCTTTTCTAACTGCTGAAGTACGGTGGTTTTAGCGAATAACAAAATCTCTTCTTGCTTATCGCTGTTTCGTGGCACTGAAAAAGTTTCAGGGCAAGTGTTTCATTGAAGTAGTTGGATTTTCACAATTTCATTTGTGGAAAATTGCTTTTAGAAAGGTTATGAGGTAGCTTTTTAGGAATTGTTGAATTACCGGGATATTCTGGATGTAATAAGCCCTGCCTGTGGGAAGCTTTAACATGCGACGGCGTCGGATTTTTTTTTTCCACGAACTTGCATGTCTTAGCATTGTGCTATTATTCTTAGCATGAGCATATAAAGGCTTGTTATTCGGATGTGAATTATAGGTTTTCTATCAACATCACGCGAGAGATGAAACACTTGTCTTTGATGCTTTTAATTGTGGCTAATTCTCAGCCGGATTTGGTATAAAGTAAGATAGAAAGTAGGATGCTCTGGCTTTCTTTTTTCCTTCATCTTTTCTATTAACTGGTATGGTCATGGTGGAAATATGCCTCATGCTTTGCATTTTTTTCTGTGATATCGAAACTCCATTGATACTCTTTGCAGCTCTATTTTCTGATTCAAGCTGATGATTTGGTGCCGGAAGAAAATTGTTTACAGCCTTGACTTCTACTAAGCTTCCTCTTGCTCTTCTGAGGTGACTTTGGTTGCATCCTGCACTGAAGAATAACTTATTCAAAAAAATATTATAAATATGTTATGGCGATGGACTATTTGTGTTAATGTAAGCTTTAATGTATCACTTTCTCCAATGGCCAAAAACACCAATGCACTTTATAGTACAATTTAAAAAAAAAAAGTGAAAAAATAGTGATAAAAAATTATTTTAAATGAAGCTTGAATTTCAATTGACGTTACATGCTTCTAGTTGAGATTTTTCGTTTGAGAAATTATAGAAAAGCTAATTGATGTTAGACTTTGGTAAAAGAAGATAATATATTTAGCATTTCCTTTGTCCATTTTAAACCCAATCAAACAGAGTTTTAAGTTGGCCATTCCAAATGAATTTAGCTTTACCTGTCTCTGCCTTGGGTGAGCATATAGCTTTTCATTTATGGACTATCAACATTACCAAAAGAAAAATCGGAGCAAATTAATCAATTTTGTGTAATAAAAATATGATTATGGTATATCTTGTATGTATAACATGTCATATACATGAATACAATCTTTGAATTATTGTAGCCTGATTGCGATCGTT
>NW_021425696.1:0-1435 GCF_001605985.2 Dendrobium catenatum
TAACCATAAAATACGCAGAATTGAACAGAAATCATGGCAGCAAATTACTTTTTTCTTGGTGGGTGACGACATCTGAGAAGGAACTGAGGGAATGCTTAGAATTGCTCCGGAGTGAATGCTTGAAAGTTGGAACGTTTGCTGGAACTTGAGAACCGTAACGTAGCGTCTGACATTCGACGTTTACCAGGGTTTAAATGTTGATTTCACGTCGACATCTCACTAGGCGACAGGACTCCACGTCGGCAATTAGGGGTCCGAACTGAAAAAAAAGGTTAATTTTATTAGAGGCGGCACCTCAAAAATGTGAGGC
Source organism: Dendrobium catenatum (assembly GCF_001605985.2). Taxonomy (NCBI): domain Eukaryota; kingdom Viridiplantae; phylum Streptophyta; class Magnoliopsida; order Asparagales; family Orchidaceae; genus Dendrobium; species Dendrobium catenatum. The sequence goes on from NW_021425696.1 coordinate 311, forward strand.
GAGGCGCGCCTCATTAAACTTGAGGCGTAAGCCTCAAAACCTTAACTTATTGCGTAGACTTTGAGGCTTAAAGGGACCACATTGCGCTGAGGCGCGCCTCAAGGCACCCTTTTATTGCGCAATTTTAAACCATGCTTGATAAAAAGATAAATGAGCTTGCTTAAGCTCAAAAGAAATCAGCTTGCGTCAAGTCATTTGCAAACCCAAGTTTGATCTCAAAATCCTTGCTGAAGTTGTATTCAAAGTAATCTGCCTTTTATTTAGTGAAAAACCGGTATTTAATTAGTGTGGAATGAATACTGGATGATGCCAACATCTTATTGTTGATAACTGTTTTGATCAAGGTTCTTTATAATGATAGTTCGTGCTTGGAGTGTAGCAAAGGTTTCAGGCATGTATGGGCTAGACTAATAAAATTTTAGTCAATGTAGAAACTGATTTCTTTGTTTGCATAAGGCCTCGTTTGGTAGCAGGAGTTTTGGTGAGAAACGGTGGTTCCAAAACAGCCTTTTATCAATTGAGAAGCAACAATAAAAAGTTTTGCAAATTGGCACCATAATGGAGGTTTGAAAAGCATAGTTTTGTAAAATGTATGCATCAAAACAACAAGCATTAAATGCAAAACAAGTCTTGAACCATTTTGGACGACAATCTTTGCTTTTTCAAGCCGTTTCAGAACGCCGAAACGACACTAATTACGCCCAACCAAACCAAAGCCTAAGTGTATGTGTGAGCTCGCTTACAAATTTGAAAAGTGACTTGAGCTCTAAAATATTGTCCTAGAGTTGCTCTTGGTTTGCCTGATTGCTTATGAACCAAGCGATTTACAATGCAAAAACAAGTCATCTGAACCATATTCTCATTTCTTTTGGGAAGTTTTTCTTAGTTATATTGTTGTTATAGTTCTGCTCTGAAACTTACACTGTATTTTGAATTGACCTTTGGAAGATCTTTGTAAATAAATCGCCTTTTTCCTTGTGATAGGAAGCGGGACAACATCAAGACTGAAACAATTGGGAATGGAGTTTACCGTCTGGGTATTTAAGCATGTATGTGTCAGGCTAATAAATTTTTTGTTCATTTTATTTTCTATATCTTGGGATTATTAAATTCACTTTTGTTTAC
>NW_021425697.1:0-267 GCF_001605985.2 Dendrobium catenatum
ATTTGATTGATCATCGGTGGGCTCGAGTTTGACTTGTAAGCTTGAGCTCAAATAGAGTTGCAGCTGGTGGCAAAAAAGTGAATAAGACGTGATGAGTGTTCACTGGGAAAGACATCAATGAGACCAGCATCATTTGAAGGAAAAAATAGAGTTCATGAGTGGCGGTGAAAACTTGTTGGCGAAGTGATGAAATCACTAGAGGAGGATGAGACTTACAACGTTTGAAGAAGAAGAGTTCAAGAGACTTCATTACAAAAAAAAGGGTTT
>NW_021425698.1:0-349 GCF_001605985.2 Dendrobium catenatum
ATAGTTATAGAATATGCTTGTAACCTTTACATGTGTATCGTTATATCTGTTGCATGCTTTTTCCTTTATTTTTCACATTGATTTTATTCTCAATAGAATTCTCATGTACTTGATGTTGAAATATAATTTGTGTTGCAAGTCGTTCCTCACAAAGTAGTTCTCTAAAGCGCACATATATGGATGGAAAAGGATCACAAGTCATCAAGTTGGAATGAAGCACCTCAAAATTAGGACAATGTTTCTTTAAGAATTGATCTATTGTGTTTGTGTACCTCTTGAATAACCAAAAGATACTAAGAATGTACTTTTGCACTGTGAGCTCCGAAAATTCGGCCTCGGCCTCCACTCG
>NW_021425699.1:0-537 GCF_001605985.2 Dendrobium catenatum
TAAGGGTTTTTAAAAAGAAGAATATATAAGTGTTTACAAAATATAAATATTTATTGCAACCACCTCATGAGAACATCATTTTTCGAGAATCCTCACTCCCTTGACTTTGCCCCTTCCTATCTCTATTATTAGAAATCACTTACATTAAGTGCTACGGCGTCCACCAACCCCCGATTATTAAGGTTATATTATATTTATATATGCTTCTCTCTTCGTTACTTGTACTTGAGACCTCTTCACATCTCCTAGCTAAAAAGAAAAAACAAATCAATAGACGCTACTTCATAAATAATTGAAGAGAGATAATAGGATATTAATTAAAATAACAACGTTTCTGAAGGGAATTTTTATTAGGTCCTCTGACCGGACGTAGCTCTATGTTCGGTCATCATTGAGTTACTCGGTTTTTGCTCGATATTTGCTCGGTATTGCTTGACAATAATGAGAAATACCGCTCTGTAAAGACAAATACCGAGTAATACCGAGCAATACCGAGCAATACCGAGTTTTTCTAAAAAAACTCGGTATTGCTCGGTA
>NW_021425700.1:0-268 GCF_001605985.2 Dendrobium catenatum
TTTGCATTTCAAAGTGTTTCCTCGATTGTTATTTAAGAACATATCATGTTCAATGTTGAAAGAGGTCTATTAAGGTCCAAAGAACTCCCATACTATGGCTTTGTAGTCAAACTATATTCCCAAAAGAAACTTTTGTTTCTTGCAAACAAGTTATAATTACAAATCCTTCGTCTTTAAGGATAGTTCAATGTGTATGATGGATTTGATCTTTCAAGTCAAGTTCTTTATATTTTAGTTTAAATACAATTCCAAGTGGCTTATTGAAGTT
>NW_021425701.1:0-335 GCF_001605985.2 Dendrobium catenatum
CTCTTAGTAAAAATATCGGCTGTCTGATCATTTGTAGGATGTGATGAAGAGTGATGATCTTTGACTTGATACACTCTCGAATATAATATTGGTCAATCTCAATATGCTTCGTCCGGGCATGAAAGACAGGATTATTTGCAAGAGATATAGCGGAAATATTATCACAATATAGTTGAGTAGGAATGTTACATGGAATGTGAAAATCTTGCAATAGACGACGTAACCAAACAATTTCAGTTGCAGCCGCAGTGAGTGCCCGATACTCTGCTTCTGTGGAAGAGCGAGAAATAGTAGATTATTTCTTTGCACTCCAACTAATGAGCGTACGACCAAGA
>NW_021425702.1:0-326 GCF_001605985.2 Dendrobium catenatum
AGAATATCCCTTTGGATATGGCACCTGATCGTACTCTACCGGGTACGGGCGACCTTTTCCTACCAACTTCTCCGCTTGTTCAGCAGCTATAATGGCCTTGATCTTTTCACTGATTAAGCCTTCTAGTTGTGATGCAGTTACAGGTTCAGATGCGCTCGCCACATTTTGTGGAGTACGCTGGCGGGTTGGATCATCATTTTTATCGCCACCTTCAGGTACACCTTTCACTCCTGAGGCTTGAGGCGCTTGAGGGTTTTGAGGATTAGCAGCTTGGTTGACGGGCTGAACTGGTACAGGACCCACAGAAGTGGTCTTCTGCATCATTT
>NW_021425703.1:0-563 GCF_001605985.2 Dendrobium catenatum
TCTAAGGACGACTTGGGCTCTGGAAAATTTTCATCCATACGATCCAACATTTCGTCCAGACGAACCATACAGACAGAACAGTTTTCCTTGAACAACCTGTACCGATCGTCCCGGATGATCCAACTTCGTCCTGGACGAACCTGGAGCAAAACTGATATTACAGGGGATAACAGGAATAAAGCAGAAAATAGTTAGCCAAATCTACATTCCAGTTCAGGCTAATCAGATCAGAGAGGAGGGAGAAATCATTGAACAAATGCCGGTGTAAAAACTGGTAAATAAAGCCTTAAACTCTAAAGGGGAGATCTTAATTCCTAAAGTATCTCTAAATAATAGTTTCAGTGTTTTAGAAGAAGAAGTTCTGAATTTTGCTGAGGAAGAGTATTGATAATTCTATGGATAAATGTGCTTCAATAGCCTTGTTAGAACCAGTAAATCCCATTCCTATTGCAGCAGTAGAGGGGACTGAAATTAACATTGAATGCAAAGATAAAAATGATAATATAAGGAGCAACATTGAGGCTGAATTTTTGGAGAAGGCTAATTCTCCTTCAGAAGAAATC
>NW_021425704.1:0-250 GCF_001605985.2 Dendrobium catenatum
CACTCTTCCATTCAAGTTCTTATTTCCCTTCTTAGTTGAGTTCATTCCTTTGGATCTTTCTATGATTGCTCTGTTATGTTCCTCCTCACTTTGGTATCATGATAGCTCTACCTTGATTTTGTTTGTGATTATTCATCTTCATTTCATGTCATTCCTCTTCCACGGACAGACCCGTAGGAGAGATTTTCTATTCGGTATTTCTGGTGGATTCCTATGTTCAGGAAGTCCCTGTTGCCACTCCATTTCCTTT
>NW_021425705.1:0-313 GCF_001605985.2 Dendrobium catenatum
AATGATGACTGATATTGATATTGATTCCAAATACTGACACTAATAATGATTATTTTTTTTATTGATATTGATTATTAATATTGATACTATTATTGATATAGTTCTATTACTAATACTTAATACTATTATTTCTACTATGATTGAAATCAATAAGTTGATGTTAGTTAAATTGATGATAAGATTGAATGGAATTGATTAAGTGATGAAGACCTGTTGACTAATTGATTGATTAGAGATTATGATGGAATAATGAAATAGAACTAACTTAGATATGATATATTATAGACTAATTATTGATACAGATTACCAATAT
>NW_021425706.1:0-228 GCF_001605985.2 Dendrobium catenatum
AAATCCGGTAATGCTAACACCGGGGCACTAACCATAACTCTTTTCAAAGCCTCCATAGCGTTATCTGCCTCCAGCCCCCAATTGAAGCTGTCTTTCTTCAACTGTTCAGTGAGTTGAGCTGCAATAGATCCATACCCTTTTATGAACTTCCTGTAGTATCCTGCGAGTCCTAAGAAGCCCCGGAGAGCCCAAAGGTTCTTAGGAGTTGGCCAACTCGTCATGGCCTCC
>NW_021425707.1:0-413 GCF_001605985.2 Dendrobium catenatum
CGGAGGTATGTACTCTTCTAAACTCAAAACCTTGCTTTAATATTCGTGGCAAATTGGAGAACTGTCTTAAGCACGCCTTTATTGGCCGTGGTAGGATGGAACCCCGGTGCAGCACGTACGGCGAAGCGGGTCACTTATAAGTACCCCCGGGCGGGGAGAAATCAAAAACTGTTTTTTTTCAAAAAATATTTTTTAAAACCCCAAGCACGCCTTTAGTGCGCGTGGTGGGAGAAACACAAAAATACAACCGCCGCAGTGTCTCACCAACACCAACCGTGCACGTATTTATTTACGTGGCGGCTAGGCGGCCTCTTGGTTTTTCCACTAAACGGGGGAGACGCCGGGAGGCTGCCGAAATTTTGTCTGAAATACAGAAAAGGACTTGGAGCAAAATGGATTTGTGGACTTGACTT
>NW_021425708.1:0-239 GCF_001605985.2 Dendrobium catenatum
CTACAAGAACCATGCAGTCAATGATTTAAGAAGCTAGTAGATTTAATTAACATAAAAATAGTGATGCCACAATGAATTGGACTTCAAAGATATCTACTTAAATGTATGAAGTAAGAGTAGAAAGACATTGATATTTGCGCTTCATGGAAGCTTCCTTCAGATGTGGTGTGGTCTCGGTTGGTTGATCTTCAAAGGGTTGCTCTGTAGTGCCTTCCTTGTGTCTTGCTTCACAGTGGAGA
>NW_021425709.1:0-208 GCF_001605985.2 Dendrobium catenatum
TGGGGGGAAAGTACTTATCGCCCTTTTTTAAGTTCAACAAGTATTAAAAGCATCGTACATAACTTAGGTTTCGTTTGTGAAGAGTTTATTAATGTTTTTTAAAACAATTTTTTTATATTATAAAAATGAAAAATTTTAAACTAAAAAATTGGTTTATAAATTATTAAGAAAATCATCTCAAACAAAACATTAATTTGCAGCAAAAAAT
>NW_021425710.1:0-281 GCF_001605985.2 Dendrobium catenatum
TTCTCTCCTTAGGCTAAGTCTTTGGATGCTTTGAGTCCTCTTCTTCCAAGCCCCATCTTCTATACCAAATAATCTGAGATTCTCTCAAATTTCTGGAGCAAAACCTGAGCACAATTTCAGGTTTTTCTCTAGAAAGAATCATTGAATTCTCTCAGGTTTTTGAGAAACCAAAAGCAGAAATTTGTACTAAGATTTTTGGAGCTCCTACCCGTTCTACATCAATCTACCTCCAGCAATAGCGGACGTATTGTAAAGACTAAATACCTCAACAAAGTGTATGA
>NW_021425711.1:0-251 GCF_001605985.2 Dendrobium catenatum
AATAGAAGTAGGATCTTAAGGGTGTAAGGGAGGGGATCACCCAACCTAAGGCCCATAGGATGCTTACAGAAGGCTTACACCTAATAGGCAAGAGAACTGGACACCAAAGTAGGGAATACCTAACCTTGGGTCTAAGGAAGGGCATCACCCAACCTTAGGCCTATAGGATGCTGATAGAAGACTTACTCCAAGTAGACAAATCAACTGGGAAACTAAAGTAGGGAATACCTAGCCTTGGGTCTAAGGAAGGG
>NW_021425712.1:0-301 GCF_001605985.2 Dendrobium catenatum
TGTTTTCAAATTTTTTTGCGATTTCGGTTGGATTACAAATATATTAGCCTTTAGTCCATATCTTTTTGCTATAGTCATGGTTGTTATCACTAGACATTTGCTAGAGGATGTAGTTTGGTGCATGCTTTTTGTTGATGATATTGTTCTTGTTGATAAGACTAGAGAGGGATTTGAAGGTTTTTGTTTTCAATTTTTTTTGCTATTTCGGTTGGATTACATATAGGACTAGCATTAAGTTCATATCTTTTTGAATTATAGAGAAAATAAAAAGATGTCAAATGAGTGAAGGAGTGTGATGTTT
>NW_021425713.1:0-2516 GCF_001605985.2 Dendrobium catenatum
AACTTGGTTGACTTTGTCAACCAAGTTGAACCACAGGTCTGGGTTTGTGTTAACAAGTTGGTATTGATATTTGAAATTATTGGAAAGTGGTTTCAAGAATTTGAGAGTAGATTGAGTTGATAATGGGCAGTTGAAATCCATAAGGGGTATTTGGTTAATTTTTAAACCATTGTCAACTAGGGTAAAAATGGGGTCTGAAAATGAGTTTACTGCTCACATGGGATCAAGGGTCTAGAAGTGATAGAGGCTTGGATAAGGGTCCAAGATAAATCTTCAAGGTGTTAGGTCGAATAGGCGACAGGCTGTAAAATATTTGATGTTTTACAGCTTTGGATTTTAATTCCGATTTTTCTGGAGTTTTTAGAGACCAGATGGGCTTCAAAATTGGAGGGTAACTCTAGAGACGTCTTAATATGTAAGTGATGGACCCTGAATAAGAGGCATTTGAACTGGGTTTTGAAATGTTTGAAAAATACTTGAAAAAGGTTTTAGGAAGGAACTTAAAGGTACTTTGAGATTTGAGTCTGGATTTTGGATTTGGAATGGGTTTTAAATTTGAATGATTATATTGAGTTCAAAATCATTTCAATATGTTGATGGTATGTTAATGAATGGATAATGTCAAACGCTAAGATTACAGTGGGATCTAAAGTTAGTTGAAGTTTGATTTGCAAGTTGATTGTATCAAAGGTTTTGGATATGTTTGAGTTGACTATTATTTGGTTTGAATTGGAAGGAAGTTTGAGATTTGATTGATCAAGAGGTAGGGATTAATTGAAGTTGGAGTTAATCAAGGTAGGGATTGATTTGAGTCTAGATTGGTCCTAATGTAGATGTGATTCTAGTTCTAAGATCTAGGGGGGCTCTAGAATTATGGATATAAAAGAATCCTAAGCGCTTTAGGTAGAGGCTAAAGTCATAGGTCTAATGTGAAGATATCTAAGCTCTAGAGTAGGCCTTAAGGTTTGGCTCAGAAGATCTTAAAGTCTAGAGTGGATCTAGGTCTAGGATTGATTGGAGTTTGGAAAGGGAACTTAGTGACTATACAAAAATGGAGTAAAACGTGCTATTAATTCTTCATAAAATTAACATTAATTGGGGTGATTGCTCTATTACTGAAGATGATGTTGAGATTGCTAATTTGATTGTTCATCATTTTCAAAATCATCTTAATAAAATCTTTACTCCTTCTATTATTGATAATCCTTCTATCATTCCTAATCTTATTTCTCTTAATGATAATATTGGCTTGTATAAATCTCCTACTCCTAAAGAGGTTAAGGATACTATTTTTGGTATGAATGAGGATTATGTTGCTTGTCCGGATGGTTTTACTACAAAGTTTTTTTCAAAAATCTTGGCCTATTATTTATAATGGTATTTTTTATGCTATCAATGATTTCTTTAATAGCAATCCTATTCCCAAGTTTTTTACTTTTACTTCTATCGTGCTTATTCCCAAGAACAATTCTGTGAATTCTTGGATGACTTTAGACCTATTAGTTTTTATACTTTCTTTTATAAACTGCTTTCTAAAATTTTGAGTAATCATTTAACTATTTTACTCCCTAAGCTTATTTCCCCTTTTCAAATAGGCTTTATTAAAGGGTGTGCTATTGGGAATAATATCCTTTTGGCGCAAGGGTTTTATCAAGACTTGGATGTCAAGGTTAGAGGTGGTAATATGATGCTAAAATTGAATATTGCTAAAGCTTATAATAATATTAATTGGTATTTTATTTACACTATCTTGAATCTATTTGGTTTTGATTTACATTTCATAAGCTTTATTAAGAATTACAATGAAAGCCCTTATTTTTTTAAGAGCCATGGCTTTTTTAAAGCTTCTCATGGGCTGAGACAAGGGGATCCTATTTCCCCTGCTCTCTTTATTATTGTTGTTTATTTCCTGTCTAGAGGACTTGCTGATCTTTTTCCTAAGTATGTTAGCCTCTACTTCAGAACGTTAGGAGGTATTAAAATTTCGCATTTATATTTTGTTGATGATATCATTATTTTTATGAATTCTTCTATGGATAGGATTAGTAGACTTGTATGTTTCTTTAACCATATTGAGTTGATTAGTGTCTTAACTCTTAATAAACATAAGTGTTAGTTTATTGTTGCTAAGAAAGTTCCTCCTGATCGTGTTGTGGCTATTAAGAATTTAACTGGTTTTAGCCATGGTCTTTGCCTTTAAAGTATTTGGGTGTTCCTCTGTGTAAGGGCAGAAAGAAGTTCTTCCTTTTTTATGATTTAATTAATGTGGTGCATAATAGACTTTCTATCTGGGATTCTAATTTTTTATGTTTTGGTGGTTGTCTTATTCTCATCAAGAGTATTCTTTTCTCTATTCCTGTTTATAGCTTTCAAACTTTACTTCTTACTAAGACTTTGTGCAATAGGATTGATAAAATTATCAATAATGTTTTTGAAAAGGTATGGGTAGTAGTTCTAAAATTCACTGGTCTTCCTGGGATAAATGTTATGGGACTTTGAATGAAGGGACTTTAGGT
>NW_021425714.1:0-454 GCF_001605985.2 Dendrobium catenatum
CACAAAACCAACTAGATTAGTTGATGGAGTTAGGGTTGAAACACCTTTTGCATATTGGAATATAGAAGAATGTAACTTAGCACAACTAAGTGCCAAATGTTTAAATAGCTTCTTTTGTGCTTTAAAATCTGAAGACTACATGCGGGTTTCCACTTGCAAAAGATGAAAGGACATATGAGATAGACTTTGTATAACTTATGAAGGGACTAATGAGGTTAAGAAATCAAGACTCAATATCTTGATACATGACTATGAATTGTTTTGCATGAAACCAAATAAGTTTATTTCTGACATGTACACAAGATTCACACAAATTGTCACTTCTTTGCATGCACTTGGTAGGGAATTAACTAATGCTGAAATGGTTAATAAGATTCTTCATTGTTTACCTTCTGCTTATGATGCTAAAATTACTGTAATTACAGAGTCTAAAGATCTAAACATTTATTTTATT
>NW_021425715.1:0-299 GCF_001605985.2 Dendrobium catenatum
GGTTTTGTTTTATGTTTTCTGTATTTTTGAATGTTTAATTTGATTTTCTTAAATTAAAATTCAAAATTCAAAAATTGGAGGAAATCTTCCGGGACGAATTTTGTTTCGTACTGGACGATGTGAGAAAGAACGGTTTGCGTGAATTTTAACCGTTTTGAGAGCAGTTTTTAATTAGATCATCTGTACAATCTGATGATCATCCAGGACGAAATTTTTTTTCTCAAATGTCGAGACGATTGAATGCAGCGGTTGAGTGGATAAGCCCCTCTCCTTTCTGTTCTAACCTTTTTGATTATAGA
>NW_021425716.1:0-747 GCF_001605985.2 Dendrobium catenatum
CCCTTTCCTCCACGGCCGATGACGGAAATAGCCGTCAGGTCATGAAGTTCGATCGTCGCTTGCGGGCTTCATGAACAGGTGAAGCTTCACCGCTCTCGGCTGTGAATTGTAAAGAGTGAGAGACAGCGAGAGTTGCGTGAGCGCTTTGTTTCGCGCCAGAGAATTCTTAACCCGCTCAATTCGAGGGCAAATTATTGCATCAGGTCACCTGACAGAGAGATGCGTTCGGTCTAGTGCTACAATAAAGCGCAGGTTACTGTAGACAGGGAGAGACCGAACGCATCTCTGCGTTCGGTCACCTGACGCAATAATTTGCCCAATTTTCGAGGGGTTGTGATGTTGCACGAATAGTATATTGTAATACACCGCTGATCTTCTGAGAACTTTCTTGTGTTTCGCTGATCAAACGATGTAATTTAAAAAATGAACGTAATTCGATTACTTTATCCTCCTAATTCTGCATACCAAACAGCCCCTAAGACATTCAAATGTCCATCAAACATTCCATGATCAAGGGATTCAACATCAAGCTCCATCCAACCATTACCCATTAACCATTGATCTCTGCCACCACAAAAATCTATAAATAGACATCTTATTTCTCTTGAAGGAGGACCGAAGAAAGAAGAGAAGAAGGAAGAAGAGAATGGAGAAGCTTCTCCTTGACCACGACTTGAGTTCGCCGGACCCTCACCTCCACCGGATCACCGCATGATGTCGTTGCTATGCTGGACCACAACTTAGGCC
>NW_021425717.1:0-205 GCF_001605985.2 Dendrobium catenatum
AGTTCAGCACAGTCCTGGTATGTGATCTCGACAGGGCGTCGATACACATAGGAGGTGAGGGTAGTGCAGGAGGAGCTTATGCAAAGGTTTGTCAAAAATTGGAAAAGAAGTTCAAAAAATAACGGGACAGCGAGAGTAAGAATAAAGCACAGAGAAGTGTGAGTGAATAGGTCTAATACCGAATATGAGAGGTGGACAGGATTGA
>NW_021425718.1:0-248 GCF_001605985.2 Dendrobium catenatum
GCTTGACACGCTCATTTATTAAATGAAATAATGAATGAGTGCTTCAGTGCTTGCCTGCTTGGGAAGTTGAGTGCTTGACACGTTAGCAAGGGAGGATTGTGAGGTCCAATCCATCTGGAGGAAGAGCCGCATATGTCAGAGCAAGGTGGCTAGGTGAGCAGTGAGCTGGTGGCTATGATTTGATTTGATTTTTTTTTTTACAGCGGGCCTTTAACTTTTAATTATGGGAAGGCTAAATCCGGGTCAGT
>NW_021425719.1:0-237 GCF_001605985.2 Dendrobium catenatum
AATTATTAAATTTTTTGTTAGCTATATTTAATTTTCTATTAGTTATATTTTTGTTAGTTACCTGCACTTCTTTTCTGAATGGCATCTACGCTCATATATCTATTTCTCTGTTATCTTTTCTTGCAAGGTACACTGGAGCTTAATGATCGAGAACTAAATGAAGCCGCTGGTTTATAAGCTTTTAAGTGGCAGTGCAACATACAGTCAGGTATAATCTCTGCAATTTGTAAAGTAGAT
>NW_021425720.1:0-291 GCF_001605985.2 Dendrobium catenatum
TTTGAACTTTCAAGCATGATGTATAAATCAAACAAGACAAAAAAAGTGATGCAATGAATCAAACAAGAAAAATGAAGAGCGCTAAAATCAGACCAACCTCCGGATGAACTTCAAGTTCAACAGAATATTTGCCTTTTCTCGGTTGATCCTTCAAAAATTAGAAGAATCTAGAAAATCTCAAGAACCCTACAAATCAAAAGAAGAAAGAATAAAATTTTATGGAACCCTAGATAGTGGGCATTTGATATTCAAACGATTAAGGTAAGTTTAGCATTTTACCTGATGTGGCAG
>NW_021425721.1:0-1224 GCF_001605985.2 Dendrobium catenatum
CATACCCTACCTCTTTCAGCCATTGAACTATCTTCTCCTCCATTCTTCCGGTGTTGAGGTATCATTTTCCTAGTCCCTGTAAGAACTGGTTTAGTTTGTTCAATTGAACCGGTCCTAAAATACATAGCAGCAGGCAAGTAGAGTTGAGTAGATGAAGTAGGCAGATCGAGTGTAGGCGTGGGCATGGCTGGCGAGTTCAGATCGTGTATTTGAGTATGGAATTGCGTGCATGAGTGAAAAGATGCAACTCCTTAGGAGAGATATGCCCATTTCACCCGCTCCAGTGGAATCAAACGAACGTTAAAGCAGTAGCCGAGAGAAAACCTTGACTGAGAGGAAGAAGAAGAAGGAAAGTAGGTTTGTCAATTTTATTCATTTTTCACAAATTCTTCCGTGTTTTAAATCTGAGAAGTGATCAATGTCTCAACTAAAAGCAGATGAAAGAATTTGGGAGAGAAAGAGAGAGAAATTTGGTCTGGAAATTTCTTCATTTCCAATGACAAATGAAGGGCAAGTGATTCCACTTCTTATTTTTCTTATGTTCAAATTTAGAGATGTTCAAATTTAGAGAAGGAAATTTATAAAATTTGATTTTCTCCCACTAAAGCAAAAACTGATTGTCAAGAAGAAATCCAATGGGTGAGAGACTCGATTCAAAGAGGAAGAAAAGAAGGCTTATCAAGGTAATTGATTTTGATTAATTTAGAGGTTTGCAGTAGATTTTGAATTGTAATCAAGATATGTTAAATTAGAAGAAATCTATACCATATAGATGATGTCAACGCATTTGAAAGTGTCTTTAAATGATATCAAATTAATGCAATATCATCTTGACGACATTCAATTATGGAAATTGATTAGTAATAATTGATGCAAATGGAATAGTATTGGCAGTGAGGGATTTAATTAATTGACTTGAGATGAGTATTGAATGTCTATTTCAAAGATCGATGACTTGGAAGGGATATGAACATACAGAAAAATCAAAGTGGATAATTATAATTGTTTTGAGTGAAATCTCAAAATAGCCCACCGATTAATGATAAATGTCCAATTTAGTCTCAAAGTTTTGCATTGCTCCAATTCAGTCCCTCAACTATTAAAAATTGAGCCAATTTAATCCCAAATCTTAAACTAAGAGTTAAAGTTAACTCCAAGTCAGATATGAAGGGCATTTTAGGTACCACTGTTGACCTTCACAGATAAACCTAAAAGAAACAAAAA
>NW_021425722.1:0-232 GCF_001605985.2 Dendrobium catenatum
TCTCTCTCTCCCCCCCTTCAATTTCTCTCTATATCTCACAATCTATCTATCTCCCTCTCCCTCTCTCTCTCTCTCACCTCTCTCTCTCAATCTCTCTCTCTCTATTCTTCTTCTTCTTATTCTTCTTACTCTTCATGTTCTTTTTCTTCTTCTCTCTCTCTCTCTATCTCTCTCTCTCCCTCTCCCCTCTCTTTCTCTCTCTCCTCTCTCTTTATCTCTCTCTCTCTCCCTT
>NW_021425723.1:0-296 GCF_001605985.2 Dendrobium catenatum
TGTGTCCCGATTTTGACAGCCCTACACATAGGTAATGAGTACTGTAGCAAGTGGCGGACATGACGTGAGCAGGGATTTGGGATGGGGTTTTAACTAGATAAATACTTTTACATAGTAAAAAAAATTGGGCTAAGCACCAAATATTTCCCAACATCCTCCCTTCCCCTCACCCAACAACAACAACAACATCATCAAGCCTTTATCCCACTATGTGGGGTCGGCTACATGCATCCTTTTTCTCCATTGTGCTCTATTAAAGGTCGAATTCTCGTTTAAATCTAATAAAGAAAGGTCAT
>NW_021425724.1:0-296 GCF_001605985.2 Dendrobium catenatum
ACAAAATGGTAACATTCAATGCTCCTGCAGAAAGTTTAAAACGATGGGTTTATTGTGTTCTCACTACATAATAATTTTGAGGCAAATGGCTATTGGGAAAATCCCCGATAAGTACCTACTGTTACGATGGTCAGCACGAGCTCAACAAGATATATATTCTGGTCTAAATTTGAAAGAAAAATCTCAGAATAGCTCTGAAGCTAGTAATGGATTCATATTCAGAATTATATCAGCAGGTTTGCATATGAAATGAGCACACAAGCGCAGCTGAATGAGGGTGGTGAAGAATTCCTAAT
>NW_021425725.1:0-209 GCF_001605985.2 Dendrobium catenatum
ATGAAATTTTTTCGTCTGTACGATCGGTCAAGTCAAAAGTTTGTACCAAAGGACGCATCTTAAATTGTGTTGATTACAAAAAGCCATTTCATTTTGGACGAATTGGATCGTCTGTATGAAATTTTTTCGTCCAGACGTGTTGAGTCTAGTAATTAGGTTGTTAAGCCTAAGGGAATGTCCCAAGGCTACCAAGAGGGGGGTGAATTTGT
>NW_021425726.1:0-217 GCF_001605985.2 Dendrobium catenatum
TTAAGATAGACTCAGAGAAGAATCATACAGAACACAATTTCCATTTATTTTTTATTTGATACACACTGGTTAAAAATTAGAATATGATCCATTTATTTTAACATCATATATTGATCATATTTTCTTTATTGAAGATAATAAAAATAAAATCTACAACTTTATTTTCTAAGTAAATCCAAGAGATGCATTTAATTCATGAAAATAATCATGTATAATT
>NW_021425727.1:0-828 GCF_001605985.2 Dendrobium catenatum
TCCATATGCAGTAAATAGATTCACTGAAGTGACTTCTGCGAAAACCCAATTCTGTTTTTTTCATTTCTTTCAAAAGAAGTATTCGCTACGCTAGGTAGGTTCCCGTCAGCCAAGAAAATTCTAACGATTGATTCACAGAACGAAAGAAAAAAAAGCAGAAGCAGGGGCATTAACGTTGATCAGCGAAGGTGCGTCAGCATTTTCCAATAGAGTTTTGAGGTTTATTGGACCTCTGGGAAAGCCACTATTAGCATTTACTTATGCCTGGCGAGCGCTGCTCATTTTTCTTTTCTTTTGATTTCCGGGCGAGCTCCGGGAATTCTGTTCAGTTCTTGAACTAGACTTGTAAGCTTCCAACAGCCCATACGGAAAGTTGAAGTATGGCTGCGAGCCATTAGCGGAGATTGAGCGTACAGATCACAATCTGTCAATAAAGCTTTATTGAGCTAAGTTCCCAGAAAACTCATCGATAATTTGCAACAACTAAAACCCCTGCGAGAATTCGCAGCTGAAGGAAGATCAATGTCCACTCCAAAAAAGGGATCAGACAAATAGCAACAGCATTATTCACCCACAACCCAAACAAAAGATACGAGACTTCCCCGCTCCATACCAATATGATAGAAGAACCACCGGAACAAAGCTAGCACTGCGCCCTCCTGAGCGAAAAGAGAAATCGTCCATATCCTGTTGGGATGCTTTCCGCATATATGCCAGAAAGAACAATAGCGGCTGCTATTGTCGATTCCAATAAAGCACGAGCGAAGTCATGCAAGCAAAGTTGCAGCGCGCAAGGAAAGCAGTGATTCACCCTACCATTGAATATCT
>NW_021425728.1:0-204 GCF_001605985.2 Dendrobium catenatum
CATGATTTTTCACCTTCTCTCTCTTTTTTTTTTTTTTGAGTATGTACTGATTGACATATTGAATCTTCTGATTTATTATGAAGAACGGCAGGCGATTGACGGATCACATACAGGACTGTGTGGGTTGATCCATTCTTGATTTGATAACTAAACGTAATCTCGCTAGTGGACATATGCAGTCCATTGAGGTTTACATTATTCCTT
>NW_021425729.1:0-236 GCF_001605985.2 Dendrobium catenatum
ATAAAAAGTGATAAAAGTAGACTACTTATATCTACAAAAGAATGATAACTACAACACCTTAAAGGTTCTTTAGCTTCCATTACTTTTTTTAGTCATAGCTCACGACCCATACGATGCGGAACATCTTAGTTAAAATTTTTCTTTAAGGAATAATTTATCTAACTTATTACATGTTTGTTACATACTTTCTAGAATGTTCTTGCTAGCTTATATATATAATATTGTAAGAAGAATGA
>NW_021425730.1:0-7942 GCF_001605985.2 Dendrobium catenatum
AAACATCGAAAGAGAGGTTCTACCTCCCAAAAATTTGATTCTTGTTAATTTATTTGTTCCGATTTTGACCTTCTGCCCTAGGATTTCCTATGAGGTGACAGCGTCAAATCGGACCTCCAAATATTCATTTTGAAAATTTTTTTTTTAATATTGCCACTTTCAAAATATCTCTTTAGAAATTGAAAAGAAAAGACTTTTGATTATTAAGAAGATTTGAGATACACTAGTCTTAACCTCTTTACCATTTTAAATTTCAAGAATAAAGAGGCTAGACCATTGAGTTTACTTGGGATTTTCTTACAAGTTCCATAAGCCTTCAGGCAAGAGGAAACTCCGTCCGTTGTGTTTTGGATCTTATAAGAAGAATCCATCTCAAATCACTCAAACTTCAAATTCTTTTCAAAACAAAAATCCAAAAAAAAAAACCTTTTTATTCCAAAACCTCATATGCTACCTCATATGATCACTTTATGGGCTAACATATGTTGATCTCTTCTAATTTTTTTTTTCTTTTCCTTTTGGCATGTACTTAGTCTCTTTATCTCCTTCAAATCAAACTGATTTGAGTGGGAGGCTATGATAATGGCTCAAGTTCTGGAGTTGCAAAAACCAAGCAAGACAATGCTATCTCTATTGACGGGTATCAACTTTCAGTAGGAAGGAGTCTTCGACTGAGTAATTAGAGAGGCATCTCTTTCCCTTCGTCGTTGACTTGAGCCAACAGGGCAACCTAAAGACTCATCTAAGGCTTGCGGTGTAGAGAAATTCAGCGACTTTCTCCCGGAAATTCGGAGTGCCAAACTGGCGGGTTGGAAAGGTTGCTTGATATCATCAGAAGCTTTTGGCAAACCTCTCGTTACCCATACGAACTTAGCATCTTTCTTCGTCAGGCAGAGAATTGGGTGAATCTCCCGGAAAGATTAAGAAATAACCTCCTTATAAATACGGCCAATCTACCTTGTTGAGGACTTAAAACTGGGTAAGGCTCTTAGGAGATGGCTATCTAGTGGGCATTTCAATTTCAGCAGGATCGATCTCGATCCCGGTTGGCCATCACTAACGAACTCCTAAGAATTTTCTGGGGCGATGCCGAAGGCACCTTAAGGGATTCATTTTCCAAATCGTAGCGGCGCAAACCCTGCTCACAATACAACTCTTAAGTCAATAAACAGGTGGAGCCCTCTTTGACTCTGCTTTTGACAACTAAATCGTCAATATAGGCACTTCAATTGATGTGGATTAAGTCGTTCGAAGATACGGGTCATGGCCGTTTGGTAGGTGTCCCGGCAATTCTTTTAAGCCAAAATGCATCACATCTTATACAAAAGATTCCGATTAGGGGTTCTGGGAACGCTGTAATTTTCTCTCTCTTCCGGGGCCATCGTTGATTCTGTTATTTCAACCCCGATGAGCCAACATTCCCCCATGAAATTGAGAAAGAATAGCCCAAAAATTGAGGGCAATGTCCAACATGAGTTTCTGGTATTGTAGACGGGACACTCATCTTTAGGACATGGGCTTATGTCAAATCCCTACTAGTCGACACAAAATCCGAAAATTTGACCATTTTTCCTTTCGAACATGGCACGACGCGTGGCAACCCAGAAGGATAATTCTCCTCTCAGGAATGAAATTCGGCTTCTTGGCCAATTTCTTAACTCAGAAGAAACGATTGTTGCTACAAAGTCTCTAAAGGCGCATGCGTCGGAGGAGCGTTTTAATCAGAGATGGATCATAGCCGACCCCCAAGTGTGATACTGGCTACCTCAGCAAGGCAAGCAACCTGACATTTCGATATGTCAGGCAAAAGCAATCCGGAAACTCGGAATAACAAACTGAATTAAAGTCTTGGGTTTCCCCCCTCGTTTAACAATATTTATGAAACGGACGGGTCTCAAATCGTTTCCCAGCGTTATTCCTCAACCATCGAAATTTGCGAGCTTAATTTTCCTCTTCGAGATTCAGGAGCGGGTGCATCCCGAACTTGAAGATCACTCGGGAATCGCTAAAGTCTCCAACAGAGCCATCTAGAGGACAGTAAGGGATCCGTAGGACATTTGGGAGAATCGGGGGGGTGGTAAGTATTATTAGGCCAATACTCCATTCATCAAGCGAAAGAACTAACGGGTCCAAAGCAACCACGTTGTTGGATTTTTATTTATCTTTGTTCGGCCAATTTTCCATGGTATTCTAGCTGACCCTTAAGTCCATCGTAAATGGTCATAAAAAACCCTTAGAAAAAGTATTTGTTTACAACAACGGGAAGTAGCCGACAAGGTACCATTAATTATTAAATATCTGCCTCTCAGAGGTTCATTACCTTCGTCCCTTGGCGGAGAGGAGGAGCCAGGAAAGATTTTCTGGATTTCTTAAACTCAACCTCCAAAGATGGGGCCACTTGATTCCACCCTAACAACCCTGCCGCGACAGTGGGGTTCAGAAGAAAGGGCCTCAAATCTCCTTCTAGTGAGGCTTTTCATACAATGTTAATTCAGGGCTTCGTCACTTTTAACTTTGAGATATCTGCTCAGGGTCAAAACCTATCTGGTCTCCAGGTGAGATCAACTATTTTGGAGGAGTATTATAGTTTTGGTAGGTTGAGAAGAGAAGGCAGCACTTGAATTTTTCTTAGTTTCACCATCAGAGTCTGATTCCAGATCAATATACCACCAGGTGCTCGCTCTTCTATCTAATGAAGCACGGGACCTCAAGCCTCGTGCCCTTAAGCCATTCCTCCGCCACCCTTGAGGTAATGTACTTGGAGGGCCTAAGGGACAAGATGATCAGAGTCATCTTCACTATCGATTGTGCTCACTTTCTTGATGTGATATTTTTATCTTTTTTCTTCTTTGGTCATCAAATTTTGTTCCGTCGCAACCATTTCTCTCAAATTGATCTTCCAATTTAGAAACGGAGGAGGACCCTTATTGGTATGAAATAAGCAGGCATCTTCGTAGATTCCCAATTTTTCGAATCGAGAATGGCTCTGCAATCCACCTAATCACATGATTAATGCCGTTTTCGTTTGATACTTAACGATTGTGCAGGGGTAGATGAACCATTCTATATTCGTGAATCCAAAGTCTACCTAAGAAGTGCGTTAAAGACGTGAGTTGAATCAATAATATGAATTTAGCTTCAGTTTTTACCCCCTATTTCCCTATTTTCGGAGAGTAAGGTGATTGAACCTAAGCTCTCATCGCCTTCTCGTGAACGCCTACGAAGCGCAACCTGTCGGTTGAAAGCTATGCTAGGTTCAAACTCTGACGATAGGCAAGAGTCTTTATGATTCATCAACGATTGAACCGAATGCAACCCGGCATGCAATAAGGATCTTTGATACTTGAAGTTCCACATCTACATAATGTAGAGGGGAACTTGTGGTCGGTCAGTTCCCAAGGTAAATCTTCGTCTGAAAGGTAACCCGGGGATCTCTTTGAAGTAAGAGATCCTCACCTTTTGAAGTGCGCAGCCAACTGTGTAAAGCAAATCTCGGGGGTCAGATGAAGTTGCTTTTAATTAAAGACTCTCATATTTCTTAGTAGGAAGGAGGGCAGGTTTCATTAAAATACTTAATTTGCCTGGCAACATTCCTAAGGTGGGCTTAGGAAACTTTGTAATTAAACCTATAGGAACGACAGCTTGAAACCCGGAGGAATTTGCAAGGGAGAATTCTGCGTTGCTGAGGGGAATCTTGGATTACGATTTTCGAATGAGTCTTTGCTTGCTTTGTTCCTCTGAGGCGGTAACTAGAGGTAAAGACTCTACCCCATGGAGGTTGCACACTGCTCGATATCGCTCGGCGGCAAACAAGCGCTGGTATACATCAACTTGTAGGCAATTGGATGCGTCGGTTTCCCGTAAGAGAGTCAGAATCTGGGAAAACTCTATCTCGATAGGACTTCCTTGAAATCAAATTGGGGAAATCACTTTCTGATAAGGCTTCCACATTCGGACATCTTCTGAACAGTCGATTCGGGCAAGGTCGTTGATTGGACATCAAGATTGTTTCATAGGAGGTTTTTGATTTAAACAGGAGAGTCATCATTTGGCATTAATTTGGAGATTCAGTGGTCATCATCAAGACAGAAGTCAGAAGGATGTTTGTTATTTATTCATCTTTTTGACCCCTTCGCCTTTGATGGGGCCAAAGTAAGTCAGATTACAAAGAAGGGGAAAGGTTTTAACACCACCTCATCCACATTCTAATACTCTGTCTCATCCACAACTTCCTCTTAGTAAAAATTTCAAATTTCTTCTCTTTATCATTTTTCTTAGTAGCTTCCTAGACTACTGGAAGAGAAAGGGTAAACATCTATCTGGAAGCGTCCAGGTCATACCTTCCCACACCGAGGACCTGGGGTATCGTAGGTCCAGGCTAGTGAGAAAGATGAAAGACTTGTATACGAACTTTTAGAGTACCCGTGGACCAAAAGCATGTCCCAACCATCTTCCAACAAGACAAAGAAGTTAAGAGGCATTAACTGAAAATGGTTTAATTGAAAGCCTTTTCTGGATCATACCAAGGTATCTCCTAGATTATGATGTTAGCCTTGGGTTTGTAGTTCCTCTCAAGCCATCTTTAACAAGACACAGTCTCAAGTGAGGGTGACACTGAAGGCATCTGTGGTACGGGCAAATACTTGGGGTCATCTTTCTTGCTCTCACATCCTCAGGGTCTCCTGGCCTGGCAACCTTGAATCAGGTTTTTAACAGACTTAAAGCTTGAAGATTCTTCTTTAACTACTTCCCGTTTAAATTGGATTAGGGTTTGCCAATCCTATCTATCTGAAAGAATGAGGCGGATCGTCGTATACTGAGGAACTATTGAAAGGGCTTGCTTTCTGAGTTGGGCTGTGGGGATGTGGAGGGCTAAGGCGACTAAACCACTGGCCTCTTTTTCTTTATCTTACTGCTAGACATACACTTTCTTTTTCAAAAGTTTTTTCACCAACTTAGGACCCCTTCTTATCTTCAGACTAGCTCTCGTAAGGAATGCACTCCTAAGGAAGCCCTCTTCCTGCAAATTGGCTAAGCCTTATTAAGAAGGTTTTTAAAAGTTTAATAGTGGAGAACCCTTCAGTAGAAAAGACAACAGGGGCCGTGGAATTCTTCAAAAGGAATCAATCCACAGATGTTCTCTTGCAAACTGGGGTCCCACACTTCATTTTGAGAGGTTATTCGCGCACCTCAAGTATGTTACCTTCAACCAGAAGACTCTCCCGACTTTTTGCTTTTCACCCACTGAGATCGCCACGGTGGTGCTTGTTGCGCTCCTCTCCAGAAAATCTCTTAAGAAAAGAGGATTTTCTAGTCTCGCAAAAGTTTAACTGAACCGTTGGGCAGATCGTCGTAACATTACAAGCAATACCTGGATGGGTAGACTTACTAAAATTGGCGAAATAGTGAGCATCTGACCCCCTCTGCAGTTGCAAACGAGCTTGGCTCGGAAGTGGGGCCAAGAATGCTATCCTCGGTTTTACATTCAGGTGAAGATTGTTAAGAAAGTTGGTGGCACAAAGCCCCTTTGGTAAGGAACTAAGTTATATCTGTCGGGGGTAAGGTTCTACCCTTTGGAATAGAACGCGGTCCTTGCGAAAGAGCTAAGGCCGCTCCTTACCTTGGTCATCAATCGTAAGTTGCTTAATGATTCTTTCTGAGGCGGAATCGGAAGAGCGTGGAACCGTGTGGGAACTGGAGGTGCTTCTAAGGTGGCAAGGAGAGTAGGCGGTGACTCGAGAGAGGTTTGGAAAACTAAATTCTGCCTTTTTGCCTTTTCCGGAGTTCCGAGCTTGACTGCTGGATTTTTAAGGAGACTCTTTGTGTGACTTATCAAACTTTTTCTTGCAATTCTCCTCTAACTTGTGACCATTCATGGCTTGCAAGCGAGTCTCCAAGTTTTTTATGTGCTCTCATCTCTGGCACTTTTAAAGATTCCATCTGATATCCTGATCGGCAGGGCATTGTGAAATCATCGATCTTAACTAGAACTCGACGTTGCTGGGCTCAAGTTTCTTTATTATAGATCCCTAGTTTCCTCAACCCATATGAATGCTACAACATAATCTGTCATCTTCAAGAGATCTAATCCAGTCAGTCAAAAGAGGCCAATTCCCTCTTTGATTCAAACAAAATATTTCTTATCTCTTGGAAAACTATCTCCTTCAACGTATGTCGCCCCAACTGACTTAGGATCCAAGG
This sequence comes from Dendrobium catenatum, assembly GCF_001605985.2. NCBI lineage: Eukaryota > Viridiplantae > Streptophyta > Magnoliopsida > Asparagales > Orchidaceae > Dendrobium > Dendrobium catenatum. The sequence goes on from NW_021425730.1 coordinate 6,202, forward strand.
GTTAGGTATCCTTTGATATTCAGCCCATATCGAAATAATCTTCAGAGAATACCAGCGGGCAATAATATTCTGTAAGGTTTTTGGAATTAGATCAGTGCTGAGACTTTGTATTTCGCGGTTCATCTCATTTCTAGATCCTGGCAAATTTCGGCTCTTCGACTATCCAGAAACTAGTGAAGTCAAAGGAGTGGCATCCTTTCTATGGGGAAGAGGGACATATACCTTGGGGGAGAAGCAGGAGCCGTTGTAAGTGATAGCTCCTACATTCTGGCAAGGGAATGGTATCCCCCAGGACACCTGATAGGGAAGGACCTAGGAATGAACACTCGGAATCTTGGGGATCATCAACTGGGACAACAGGGTGGATGTCTAATCGATTTTGAAACTAAACTGGCTTTGGAGAAAAAAGAACTTGCAACTGTAAACACTTGGGGTACTAGTCTGGACATCTCATCAAGTTACAAACTGAAACTGGAGTGGGGTTGGCTGGAACTCGTTGGAGGTGCAAAATTGAACTTAGAAGTTTTAGGACGGTGGTGGCAGACCTCTCCACTTAGTCCTCTTTGGCACATATTTTCGCTTCAGGAGAATTTGGTTCTATTCCCTTTGAACATTCCACATTCTTTGGAGTTCATCCCCTTTGGGACTTAACAAGACTACTGTAGGCCAAATCTCAACCAGTTTATTGTGGGGCACCGGGGGTCACCAGTAGGAACGTGGCCTCTCCGACCCAGCAACCACAATACCCTCCGTTTTGAAGGACGGAGGGCGTGGCACCCAGTGATATCCATCACCAGTTAACGAGTGAGGCTGGCTCTAACATATCTTCATGTTCTCCTAACATGTTGTGGGAGTTAGGTTCTTTAAGGGCTCAAGATGCCTCTTCATTGTCACGTACTTCTTTTTTGGAGCGATTGTGAGATCACTCCCTTCATTGTTTATTACATACTCCTCCTTTAGTTTTGTCCCGTCTGTGCAGCACAGGTATGGAATTATTTCTTTAGAAGTCTTGTCCTCATGGGATGTATTTTTTCTTCTGAGTCTTCTTATCGGAATAGAGTCGAACCGGCCAGTGGGAATGGGCTATCCTTAGATATCCTCTGCCTCACCGTCTTTGAGCAGAAGCTAAGGGGAAAAGCGACTCCATTTCAAAAGAGGGAGAGGAGATGCAGGAAATAGTGTAAAGCTCCTCATATGCCTCAGGTTCTACTTGAGCTTAAGGTTTTAAGGGGTAGACTCTCTTGCTTAGAGATCTTCTATTTCTAAGTCTTGCCTCAATAGTTTTTCTTTCTGATTTCCTAGCTGGGCAAAGCTAAGTTTCCAGAACTATGACCCTTCTCAAAAACAGATTTGACTTCATGGGAGGCTTCATAACTGGTTCAGACTGTTTGGTGTCTCAATCTCAACAGGTGCAAAAAAGTAGCTCCCACAATCAAACTCAAGCTCAGGGTGGGTTCTGGGTGCATCCAACTTGGACTACTCTTTGTCCATAGCCTGTAAAACCAAAGAGTATCAAAGCCATTCAAAAAACACGGTTCTCCTTGGTCAAATCCCGACGTCGAAGAGAGTTCACGGTCAAGGTAAGATCAACTGCCAGCCAATTGGATATTTTTCTGAAAATTAAAGAATGGTTGACATTAGATTCTGAAAGAAGAGTGTTCGGATCCGTTTAAAAGCTTAAAGCTTGTGGTAAATCAACCTTCCCAAACAATTCGAATGTAGGAACCTTCAACACATGTAG
>NW_021425731.1:0-233 GCF_001605985.2 Dendrobium catenatum
CTTGCATCATGGTGTCAAGCAGTATGCAAGTTTCCTATATTTTTGCCTTGATTTTTTTCAAAATTATTGAAATATTATGGTAATTTTGTTTATTAATTTTTTTATGTAGGGGTTGCTTGCTTGTACTCCAAGTTGAAGTTCGTTGCATCCGAAATGTGTATTGATGGATATGGAGTTGGATTTGGATCCCACACTTCAACAATACAAGATATTGATTGCCGTTAGCATGATTA
>NW_021425732.1:0-1850 GCF_001605985.2 Dendrobium catenatum
GGAGCTATTACTTGTGTTCAAACACAAGGTGGTTTGGCTAAGTATTTTCTTATTTTGGTCAGATTACGTCAAGAATTAGCCTTAAGCCCATATCCATTTGCTTTAGTCATGGATGTTCTCACTAAACATTTGCAAGTGAATGTACCTTGGTGTATGCTTTTTGCTGATAATATTCTTCTTGTTGATAAGACTATAGAGGGAGTTGAAGGTAAATTGAATATATGAAGTGTAATTTTAGTAGCAATAGACCTAGTGAGGGGATTGTGACTTTGAGCGATCAAGTCATTAATAAGAGTATATGTTTTAGATATCTTGGATTTATAATTGTTCAGAGTGATGGTAAAATAGATGGGGATATTATTAGCATGATTCAAGTTGGATGATTGAAGTGGAGGAATGCATCGGGTAGCTTGTTGTGCGATAGAAAAGTCCCACTCAAACTTAAGGGAAAATTCTATAAGATAGTGGTGAGACCTACAATGCTTTATGGTGCCAAATGTTGGCCATTGGCCATTAAAAGAGAAGCATAATACTAAGTTAAGTGTTGCAGAGATGATGATGCTTAGGTGGATGATTGACTTTACCATTAGTGATAGGATACAAAATGAGCATATACGTGAAAAGGTTGGAGTAGCTCCAATGGAAGGTAAGATTGGAGAGAGTCGCCTTAGATGGTTTGGTCGCATTAAACAGAGGCCTTCCGATTACCTGGTTAGGAAGGTTGAGGTATTAGATTTGACTTATATTAAGAAAGGTTGAGGTAGACCTAAAAAGACTTGGTTAGAAAATATTAGAAATAATCTTTCTTTATTAGATTTAAATGAGAATTGAACTTTTAATAGGACAAAATGATGAAAAAGAATAGGAAGGTTGAGGTAATAGATTTGACTTATATTAAGAAAGGTTGAGGTAGACCTAAAAAGACTTGGTTAGAAAATATTAGAAATAATCTTTCTTTATTAGATTTAAATGAGAATTGAACTTTTAACAGGACAAAATTATGAAAAAGAATCCATGAAACTGACTCCACGTAGTGTGACAAAGGCTTGATGTGATTGTTGTTGTTGTAGTACATATCTACAAACTATAATATATTAATTTAAATAACTAATTATGACTGTATAAAAATAAAAAAAATATCTATACATATTCAAAACTACTTGATTTTATCATCCGATTATTCTTACTTGACTATTAATGTCCAACACTATTATTAGACTTTAATTGCATGTTTATGGACTCCCAATTTCTATAATCTCTACAACAAAAATCATATATTTGTTTTCAATTACATAATCTCTATCTTCTTCAATTATAGAGAAGTGTAGATTCTTTTATCTTCAATTATGTAGTAGATTATTGCAATTGTGTCAAACCCTATAATTTGTCCTCTTTTTGAGTTTTACATATAAGAAATTCTAATATCTATAAACTTCTATTTCAATATGCTGAATATTTTGCATGAAGCTAAGATATTAAAGATTTAATCATTTAAATTTTCTTGCAAGTAATACTAAATAAATTATTAAATAATTTACTTAAATCATAATAATACATATTTTGAAGCTTTTCATTCACTTAAAATTATTTTATTTACATATTTAATGCCTAAATTTTACTATTTACTAAACATAGCATGTCTTTAATGGCATTACTTCTCTTGAAAATCTTAAGGAGATGAAGAAGATGCGGAGACAATGAGACTTTGGTGTTGAGGGTTGCATCTAATTAAGATGTGTGGATGTCATAAGAAGATCATATGGTTGTGAGTGCTCGATAGGATTGATGACATGCAAAGGTGGTGGCATGACATGCATTGATGAGACTAATGATAAGCGTAAAATGATATA